>NW_027490041.1:9610000-9615000 GCF_041146795.1 Maylandia zebra
TGGGATGGAGTTTACTCTGAAGGCTTCACTAAAACAGCATCAGGTCATCCACACTGGAGAGAGACCGTTCAGCTGTGACTTGTGTGGAAAGTCTTTTTCCTTCAAGCGTTCCCTAAAAAAACACCAACTCATCCACAGTTGAGTTAAAGCGTACAGCTGTGATCAGTGTGGCAGAGCGTTTACTCAAAGTAGCAGCTTACAGAAGCATCTAGTTACCCACTCTGGAATTAAGGCATACAGCTGTGACATCTGTGGAAAAACCTTCAGCCAGAGAAGGAACCGAAATACACACCTACGCATTCACACCAGACATGATGTGTACTGCTGTGAACAGTGTGGCAAATACTTTACAACAGACGCACAGTTACGACGACACATGTTTACCCACACTGTGGAGAGACCTTATCAATGTGACCTGTGTGAGAAGACTTTTAAAGCTCCACATGACCTGAGACAACACCAACAGATCCACACCAGAAAGAGACTCTACAAGTGCAGCTACTGTGAGGTATGTATTTATATTGTTATCTTGTCATTTTAGCCTGACTGTTTGGAACAACTCTGCTCATTAAACTGTGTTAGCATGTTAGCAATTCTACTGCATGGAAAAGCAGCTCTGAGTGATTATTCAGATTTTCCTTTCAGTTATGATTTTAGTATTACTGTAGTATTATGGTGGTAGTATTGTAGTTATTGCAGCCCAGTAAACTGAGTGTGTTAACTGAAACAGTCAAATGTAGTTGGACGTCTGCAGAGATGCTGTTTATTTCAGGCGACGTTCAGGATACAAATGTTGAAGGACTGACTTACACTGTCTTTGTGTCTTTGTTTAGAAGCAGAGCGACACAGATGGATCCAGTTCTCAACCCTGTCATCACTGTGGTGGTGGGAAAGACTTTCATTGTGACCTCTGTGGAAAAACTTTCAGTCAGCAAAAGACCCTAAAAGTACATCAACGTAGACACACTGGAGACAAACTGAAATACTGCAAAGAATGTGGGAGAAGCTTCACCACACCAAGTGAGTTAAAACAACATGAACTGATTCACAGTGGGGTTAAAAAGCACCTCTGTGATCAGTGTGGGTCATCCTTCACCACTGCAGGTGAGCTTAAATCACACAAACGAGTCCACACAGGAGAGAAACCACACAAGTGCAGACACTGTGAGAGAAGCTTCTCACGGTCAGGTAGTCGTAACATTCATGAACGTACACACATGGAAGGAAACTACAGCTGTGACCAGTGTGACAAGAGCTTCAGGAATCTCAGTTCATACTCTGCACACAAACGATCCCACGTTACTAATAAACTGTTTCACTGTTACCAATGTGCCCAAACATTCACCTCATTGTCTGCTCTGTGCAAACATCAGCGCGATCACTCAGGGCTGAAATCACTCCCATCACTGGATCACAGTGAATCTGAAGACACAGAAAGATCCTCTGGTTTCTGTGTCAGACTCAAAAAGCTTGAGATCAGGCTCCACAGAGTTCAGATAGAATCATTTAAACTTGTGTTGAACTGAACTGGTTGCTGGGCTGAACTTCTACATAATACAGATCTACATGGGATCTTCTTTTCTGTTGTTTTACTGAGTCAGTTTTGTCCTTTTTTCTCTGTCCTGGTTTTGCTCGTCTGTAAATGATTGAAACTCAGTCAAATAGTTCATTGTTCTCCAGCAAAACGTTTTGGAAACTCATGTTTAACCTTTAAAACTCTGACATGTTTTAGCACACAAGGCTTCATCGGGGAGTTCACTCATGATTGGACCATGAGAACAAAGGTTTGTAGTTCTTTCAAAGAGAGTCTTGGAGATGTTTGATGTTTCTGTTTTTCTGAAACCACCTGAAAGAAAAACTATTTTTCTTGCTTTATGTAGTGTGGAAGTTTTTAATGTTTCTTCATCTGTGATGTTCTTGAATGTGTTCACGTGAAGATGGTACAAATAAACTGTCCTTTCAGCTTTAGCTCCTAATTTATTCATTATTTATGGATGTAGCACAGCAGCCGTCTCTTGATTAACACATGGAGGGCTCGGGATCTGATGGTGTCGTCTCCCTAATTTGCCCACTCAGTAAATCTCACTCATGGCCAAGAAATTGAAATAAACCTTGTTTCCCTGCTGGATAGTGATCCACTGTAACTCTGCTCCTCCTTCCTGTTTAGGATTTCTGTGGCTGAAGTAAAATTCCCTCCATCCATCACTTATCCCAGCTAACCCAAAGTGAAATAAAGTTTTGCTGGTCTTAAAAAAGCATTACAATAATGGGCATTACCAATGCAAACTAAATGATACAGAAGATGAAAGAAGAGACTTTGATCAGTTAATAAAGCTCATGGTCTGGATTCATTGTGGCTGCTACACAGATACTTCTGGGTCACTTCTCTCAGTTAGGAACCTTCCTCACCAAACTGACTGTTGGACCACACCCCTGGTTTCATGAGAAATTGTTTCAGCCATGATTTCTCTTCCTGTATTTCAGAGTAAAGACTGAAGTGACAAATGGAAGCATGTTTAAAAAACACAATGTGAGAGAGACGTTGAGGTCCTTAGAAGTTACCCTGGGTTTTTCTGTCACCCTGCTAGATGTTACACACCTTGTTATTGGACTGATTTCTACTGCTGGACTACTCCTGCGGAGAGCATTGAGCTGTTATTGAGCTGCACATACGTTACGACCTGCTTAAGTTCGAGGTCACAGCGTCTGTAGAGCAGCTGGAACATAATGAAGTCTACAAGGTTAAAGTTTTCTCTTCAGTTATTGTTCTTTCTGCTGCTTGGTTTGATGGATCTGAGAGCTTTTGTTTTTATTATTGTTATTATAATTATCATTAATATTTTACTCTCTAGAAGCTTTAAAATAGTGTTTGTGTTTGAAAAAATTGATTTAAGAATTGAACAGAAACATCTGTCCTTCTGAAAATCGCCCAAAGGCACGGAGACAAAGTCAAAGGATGCAACCTGTAACTTTCTCTTCCTTCATGTCAGGACCATCATCCATGATTTATATAAAATGCATATAGCAACAGTAGCACTTTAGTTTGGACTTTATGATTTCTGTAACTGGAAAATATTATTTTGTTTAAAGACAAAAGTGACCGCATAGTTGCAACATCAAAGGGAAATATTAATTAATTAGCATCAAGTATATTTGTTGCTTAAGCGTTTGCACTATAACTTAAGTAGGATTATAACTTTTAAGGAAGGAAAGATTTCAGATATTTAGTTCACTGTTTCAGTTATTTTATATGAAATTAAAACATTTACGTTGGTCAAATATGATGCTCTAAATCAAATAAAAGTTTGAAAATAAATGATGTATTTTTAAATGCTGCAACAAATGTTCACAAAAAGTAACTATAATTAAAACCAGTTAAACAAAATCAAATGTTTGAATCATGCTTAACCAAATGCCAGGCTGGAGAGCTGAACCTAAAGTATACGTAGAAAGATTTCAACATCTGAGCAGTTTTTAATGTTTTTATCACATATAAATGTCACAGCAGTGGGTCCTGGCCCAATGCTTTGTGTTTTTGGTTTTCTTTGACTCTTGTTTTTCTTGGTTTTTGTTCTTCTTATTTATCAGGCTCTCAGTAATCTTAGTTCTCCCTCCCTCAGTGTTCATTTCAGCCTGTGTTTAGTTTCTGTTCCCGTGTCCCACGTTTCATCGTTTCATGTCGAGTCAGCCCTGTCTCTCTGTTTCCTGTGTCTCCCCAGTCAGCCCCGCCTCCCTCGGGCACTCATGTGTGATACAGAGTAATAAACCTGACTACATTTGCTACACTCTCTTTATTACCTGTTACTTTAAAATTCATACACTAATTATGTCTGCCCATCTCTCTAATGTGAAGGTCAAAGGTCAACATCCCAGTGACATAAGAATAATCCCAAAGGGGCAAAGGCAGCGGTTAATTTAGCACATTTAGCATTAAGGGTACAGCAAGGATATACTTTTACTTATTGTGGCAGGGGTGTGGTCTCTGGCCTGCTGCAGTGGAGGCTGGTGGCGGGACGTTGGACGGCACAGGTGAGGGTGATGGAGCTCATGACTCTCCCCTTTATAGTGACGGAGGAGACTGGCGTGGGGGAAGCGTGTAGTGGAGGAAGCCGAGGAGAGAGCTGGTTTCTGGCTACAAAGACGGCGTCAAACCAGAAAAGATTGCTTGTGGTCAAATGTCAAAGGAGCTTGCAAAGAAAAGCGTCTGGACTTCTTTAAGTTGCTTGAAGACGTTTCACCTCTCATCCGAGAAGCTTCTTCAGTTCTAAGGTCAAATGGTGGAGAGTCCCAGATATAAACCTAGTGGGAGTGACCCCCCACAGAGGGACAAAAGGACCCCCTGATGATCCTCTAATCGCCTGAGCCAAGGTGTGAAACTGGGTGTGGGTCCCAATCAGCCAGTTTCGGGTGTGTTCATTGTGAAACCTGGCCCCACCTTATCATGCGAATTCCTGAGATCAGATGGCCCAGGATGTGAGTGGGCATTAAGGCGTCTGGGAAGGGATCTCAAAACTGGATTATTGATGGCAGAGAGTTGATGTCGTAAACCCCGCCTCTGTTCAAAGATGGTCGCTCACAGTGGACATAGATGGCTTCTTTCACTCCTCTTTCAAACCATCTGTCCTCTCTGTCCAAAATGTGAACATTGGCATCCTCGAAGGAGTGTCCTTTGTCCTTAAGATGCAGATGGACTGCTGAGTCTTGTCCTGTGGAGGTGGCTCTTCTGTGTTGTGCCATGCGCTTGTGAAGTGGCTGTTTGGTCTCTCCAATGTAGAGGTCTGAGCATTCCTCGCTGCACTGTACAGCATACACCACATTGTTAAGTCTGTGTTTTGGTGTTTTATCTTTCGGGTGAACCAGTTTTTGTCTGAGCGTGTTGCTGGGTCTGAAATACACCGGGATGTCATGCTTGGAGAAAACTCTCCTGAGTTTTTCTGATACACCGGCTACATAGGGGATGACAATGTTGTTGCGTCTGTCCTTCTTATCCTCCCTCGCTG
>NW_027490041.1:9620000-9622500 GCF_041146795.1 Maylandia zebra
CACTCCCCTCGCAGAGGGTGTGTGTTTGTGGGGCAGAGCGTTTGTGGCTCCCGGGAGAGGCTCACGTGCGCCGCGGTGTGTTTTTTCCCCCGGACGCGGCGAGTGGCGGCGAGCTCCGGAGAGGCCGGCAGCCCTCTCGACCTGTGGCAACCCCCCGAGCCACCCGCTGGAGCGGTCCCCCTCCGTCGGGCCCTTGAGCGCACGAGCAACGCGGTCAGCGCGGAGACGGGTGAACGTCCACCGGCAGCCGCGCCCGCTCGTGCGGGCTCGACGGGGAGGTGCCCCTCCCCGATCGGGGGTCTGGGATGGAGTGGCAGAGGGAGCGTGAGAGCTCACGGGCAGGAGGGTGCGGTTCCCAGGCAGGCACCACACGTCGCACCGGGCACCCCGGGCGGTCTGCGCTTGGGGGGACGAAGGCAGTGCCCGAAGGCCGCCTGCGACTGCCCCAGCCGCGGAGACGCGGAGGTCTCCGATTGATTGCAAAGCAACGCTCAGACAGGCGTAGCCCCGGGAGGAACCCGGGGCCGCAAGGTGCGTTCGAAGTGTCGATGATCAATGTGTCCTGCAATTCACATTAGTTCTCGCAGCTAGCTGCGTTCTTCATCGACGCACGAGCCGAGTGATCCACCGCTAAGAGTCGTATTGTTTTTTTTTTTTTCCTTTTCGTTTCACTGTGGGACGCCACATTCGTAGAGTTCGTGGGGTTTGAAGGGGAAAAAACTCCGGGCGCTCCTTTCCCCGCCAAGGCGGGGGGAGAGGAGACATTGAACCCCCCGTGCTCCCTCCGCAGGAGGGAGGAGAGTTGGGTACCCGGAGGCGCGCGGGCAGCGGCCAGGGCGACGCCGCCAGTCCGCGCTTTCGGTTGAGGTTCTCGTGGCGGGCCGGTACTGGTAGTTGCCGGACGGGGAGCCCGGCGCCCGCCTCCAACGAGCCACAGTCCCGACTCGCCTCCATCGGCCCTCGGAGGAAGCCGTCGGGGCAGCGGGCTCGCTTTGGCACAGAGGCGGGGCGGGGCCGTCGGTTCGTCCGGCCGGCGACCAGGCCCAGACTAAGGCTCGAGCTTCCGGTGGGGGACGCGCGAGCCGAAGACCTCGGGAGACTCGCACCGGCGACGGTGGCGGGAGACCCTCGGCAGCAAAAAGGGAGACAGCAGGCGGGGCCGCTCGCTGTAGCCAGTAATGATCCTTCCGCAGGTTCACCTACGGAAACCTTGTTACGACTTTTACTTCCTCTAGATAGTCAAGTTTGATCGTCTTTTCGGCGCTCCGCCAGGGCCGTGACCGACCCCGGCGGGGCCGATCCGAGGACCTCACTAACACTTAGACCCCCGGAGAGCAGTCATTTTGGTTTTCTACCTTAGACCCCTGCGGAGTCATCATTTTGCGTTTCTACCTTTAAAAGCCGGAGAGCAGTCAGTCAAATGCTGGAGTCATTCATATGTATATTAGGTCGTTACCTAGGAATTCTAGGTAACGACCTAAGGTAACGACCTAAGGTAACGACAAGGTACCACATGTGTACCTGTAGCAGTGAACACATCGCACAGTGGCCTGATTTTTTTTGCATCTGTGTACTTGGATTTTAGGCCGCAAGCCACCCAAAACTTGCTCCATGCACCACTCAGCAGGCCATTTGTAAATATGTGTACAAATGGTTGGTTTTTTGTACTGTTTTTATCAATAAATCTCAGCAACAAAGGACATACACCCATGTGTGTTGATTTCTCCCTAAGATGGCAAACTGAAACACTCCAAGTTGGTGACTTTTGGAGATTTGTTTCCCTGGATGATTGAGAATGCATCAAGATGAAACACAAAAGGAAGCTCACCGCTTTTAGCAGCTCCCCCACCCCCTCAATCACTCAGTGAGTGATTGAGGGGGTGGGGGATTGGAGTGTTTCAGTGTTTCAGTTTGCCATCTTAGGGAGAAATCAACACATGTCCTTTGTATGTCCTTTGTTGCTGACATTTATTGATAAAAACAGTACAAAAAACCAACCATTTGTACACATATTTACAAATGGCCTGCTGAGTGGTGCATGGAGCATGTTCATTGGTTCATGGACCTCCCTGAACTAATGGCATTTATGGCAGCAACAAAAGCGGTGAGCTTCCTTTTGTGTTTCATCTTGATGCATTCTCAATCATCCAGGGAAACAAATCTCCAAAAGTCACCAACTTGGAGTGTTTCAGTTTGCCATCTTAGGGAGAAATCAACACACATGGGTGTATGTCCTTTGTTGCTGACATTTATTGATAAAAACAGTACAAAAAACCAACCATTTGTACACATATTTACAAATAATGATAAAAAGTGAGTGAGTACATTTCAACATTTTCAGTAAATGCCATTAGTTCAGGGAGGTCCATGAACCAATGAACATGCTCCATGCACCACTCAGCAGGCCATTTGTAAATATGTATACAAATGGTTGGTTTTTTGTACTGTTTTTATCAATAAATGTCAGCAACAAAGGACATACAAAGGACATGTGTTGATT
>NW_027490041.1:9627500-9687500 GCF_041146795.1 Maylandia zebra
GGAGAACTAAATGCTGCTAGCTGTCAGAGTATGAACTGTCTCGCTGGGTATACACTGTGATTTTTTCACTCGCCTTATTCGGCTTGTGCTCAAACTGCTCAAATAACTGAATCTCAGGGGTTAGAAGTTTGTAGGTCACGATGCAGGGCCTCACACTATACAACCCTGATGCAAATAGATTTGATTTTCTTGTGATTGCTGATCAGGAGCCTGAGGTGTTAATTGCTTCTCATTACCCCATGTGTATTACACGATGCACAACACACGATGAAGGGCAAACTCGGGCCGATCCCCAAAACAGTCACATGAGTGAAAAATGGTCTCAAAATGGTCCAAAGATCACACAGTGTGGGCCAACTTAAGCAGTCAGCTCGGTCCTGGACATTGTTACTGACATAAAGCTGCTGTCTTCAGCCATGTTGGACCTGCTGCTTTGTAGAACTACAGTAATGGAGGATTTGGAATCAGAAAGGGTTTTATTGCCAAATGTTGAGCAGGTTTACAACATTAGGAAATTGCTGCGGTGCTTAGTGCAAAACATTCTGTCAGACAACGCTTAAAGAAACATAAGAATAAGAATTAAAAGTGCCAAGTAGACAGATATATACATGAGTGCAGGTGGTGATCAGTGCCAAACATGGAATGATGCAGTGAACACAGCGTAGGGTCATGTGTTAGTGGTGGGAACAGTCGTACGTTTATTGTTCATGTGTCCAACAGCAGAGGGGAAGAAACTGTTCTTATGGCGAGAGGTTCTGGTGCGAATGGACCGGAGCCTCCTGCCTGAGGGGAGCAGGTCAAACAGACTGTGTCCAGGGTGAGAAGGGTCAGCTGAGATCCGAGCTGCACGCCGCAGTGTCCTGGAGGTGTACAGGTCCTGCAGAGATGGGAGTCTGCAGCCAATCACCTTCTCAGCAGAGCGCACAACACGCTGCAGTCTCTGTTTGTCCCTGATAGTGGCTCCAGCGTACCACACGGTGATGGAGGAGGTGAGGATGGACTCGATGATTGCAGTGTAGAACTGCATCATCGTCCGTGTTGGCAGGTTGAATTTCTTCAGCTGCCTCAGGAAGTACATCCTCTGCTGGGCTTTCTTGATGACGGAGGTGATGGTGGGCTCCCACTTCAGGTCCTGGGTGATGGTGGTACCCAGGAAACGGAATGAGTCCACAGAGGTGATGGGGGTGTCAGTCAGGATGATGGGGGGGAGTGGGGCTGTGTGCTTCCTGAAGTCCACAATAATCTCCACTGTCTTCTGGGCATTCAGCACCAGGTTGTTGTGGCTGCACCAGGACACCAGACGTTCAACCTCCCTCCTGTAGGCAGACTCATCTGGGTAAGCTTGCCTTGGAGATGGTCTGGAAGGATGGTGTTGAAGGCAGAGCTGAAGTCCACAAACAGGATCCTGGCGTAGGTTCCTGGGGAGTCCAGATGCTGCAGGAGGCTGAACTCGGCTCTGTGACACTTTTTGTAGTGAACTGATGAAAGCTGCGTCTCAGATGTTAGTCCAACACATTGGACACGACCTCTGCAGCTCTCAGCTGATGTGCACATGAATGATTTGTGTTTCCTCTGCAGGTAGAAAGTGTGTGTGAGCTGATGTGAATTGAGCAGCATGGATCAGTGTGAGGACAGAGAGGAGGGAGTCCCTCCCTCTAAAAGCACTCTGTGTGGGGAACATGAGAGCCAGACCAAAGCTCAGAGGTGAGATGACCATCTCTAACTGTCCATGACTCTTCTCCATGTCACAGCTCAGCACTCACATCACTGTTCCATCATTATTCACAGGAACCCACCTGGACCTCCACCCAGCTCTGTGTCTGCTGCAGAGAGGTGAGCTGTTAGCAACATGAACTCTTTGATGTCAGTTTATCTGATTTAAATGAACTGTTTGATGTTTCCTGGTCTCTAAACTGCATCTCAAAGGAAGTCACTGAACCTTTATTCCTTATTTCTATCAAACATGTCCAACATTTAAACTCCTGCTGCTCACAGTGGGACCATCTATAGTCCTGCACAGTGTAAATGACCCCTGGGTGGCGCTCTGTTCTTACACTGTGAAACACTACTTTGGAGTTTCCTTCTGCTCATTCTCAAAACACATTTTTCTTCTCTGACAGGATCCATGGGAGACCTGCTGGACCTGAACCTGGACCCAGCTGTGTGTCCTTACAGAGTGACGCGTCTAAAGATGAGCCCTTTAATTTTAAAGTCCAGCCTGTGTCTGCTGCAGAGAGGTGAGCTGTTAGCAACATGAACTCTTTGAGTTGGTTGGTTGCTAATAGACATAGATTAGTTTTTTGTTAGCTAATTAGTGACAGAAGTGATGACTTAGTGGAGAATAAAAACACTGAAGCTAAAAATCTGTCTCACTGTTGTGCTGCTCTTTGCTGCAGCAATGAGTTTATTTAAAAGCTTCCACTCTCTGTCTCTTCAACAGTAAGTGGTGCTGCTTTGTTTGCTGGCTGAGCTAAAACAGTAAAATCCACTTGTTAGCTGTCGTGTTTGTAACGAGGCTAAAGAGGGGAAACAGAGAGAGAACTTTATTAATCCCTCGAGTTGGTTCCTCAGAGAAATTCAGTTTAACAACAGCTGGAACTAATCAACTTCATAAGCTGTAAGCCATAATCATCAAAACTATAAAAAATTATAAAAAATAAAATTGTAAAAAATAAAGGCTTGAAATATCTTGCTTTATATGTACTGAGTTGATATCATATATTAGTTTCTTATTTTAAGTTGAATTAGTGAAATAAATGAACTTTTGCAAGATATTCTAATTTTTCCAGTTTATGTGTGTCTGTATGTGTGCGTACACACATACACACAGATAGATAGCACTGGCTAACAAACAGCAACATTATAATTCATCACACACTGAGAATAACAGACAAATCAACAATACATCTCTTCTTCTAATACATCTAATACATCTCTTCTTCTAATCGGTCAGAGCCGGAGCAGCTCTGACCGATCTGACCAATCAGTGATCTAATGGGTCAGATTGAAAAAATCAAGCTTGGTTAAAAAGATATAAAATGAACTTTTCAGAGCATTTTGTGTGATTTTTATGGAGAAAATCTGCCTCAAAAGTGTGATGGCTGCGTGTGCTGTTATAAACCAAGATTTAAAAATGTGTGCAGTTGTAACAGCTGTATGGTATTATTCCACTCGTCGCAAATGTCAGTGAGTCAGAGCCTGAAGGAGCTCTAAGTTCATCCTTGTTTCCTCAGACTGTTTGAATTCAGTGTGTCAGAGAAACAGAAACATGGAGGTGTGTTCATGGAAGCGTCTGATCCCTGATGTCAGAGAAACTTTACATAATTCAGCAGAGCTGATTCGGAGCTGAGATCTGCATCAACATGAACGTTACATGTTAAACTAGGACAGTCACAGATATCATGTGTGAACTTCATGTGATCCTAAATGGTATGAGTGACCATAAAAGAGCTTTAATTCAAACTGAGGTCGCAGTTTACAGAGAGCTGACTGTAGCAGACTCATTGCTGTTGCTAATGTTCTGTCAGTTTCTTCCTTTTTGTGTTTTGTTGTTGGAAGGTCTTAAATGTCAGAGCCAGCAGGTGAGATCAGGTTTCTGTGATCTCTGATATGGATCATATGACCTGGTTTCTAGGTCACATGACAGGTCAGAGGTCAGCGACTGTAACTCAGTTACTCCTGTTAATGTGAACTCACTGAGTGTTTGTGGTTTACCTCTCAGACTGGCTGAAGTCCACAAGAAGATGATGATGGAGGAAGAGGAGGACAGAGCAGAGTCTGCAGGGTCCAGCTGTCCGTCTGTGAGGAGTGACCGGTCCAAAGGTGAAAATCCACACTTCAGTGGTGAACCTGGAGCAACGAGGTCAGAGAGCTGAACTCACTGAGTAACAGAAATAATTCTGCACTGACATTATAATCAGTGTTGACTCTGGTTGATTGTCTGACTGTGTTTGTGAGCTGAGAGGAAATGAAAATGAGTTTGTAACAAAAATCAGTTTTGTCCAGTTTTCCTGTAAAAAGCTGAACTCTAATCTAAGAGGATGTTACTGACAGGAAACAGCTGCATTATCTGCAGTCTGTGTGATCACAGCTGCTTCAATCATGTTTGTGTCTGCAGAGGTCAGAGGTCACAGTCTGCAGGGTCCAGCTGTCCGTCTGTGAGGAGTGACCGGTCCAAAGATAGCAATCCAAACTTCAGTGGTGAACCTGGAGCAACGAGGTCAGAGAGCTGTGATGACTCCTTTACATGTTTGTGTTTCCTGGATAAATATGACCTGAAACATCCTCAGATTGTTACAAAGATTCATTAAAAAGAAAACAATGAAAGAGAAAAGATCCAAATGTTCGACTTGGTCATTTGCTGTTTGAGGACAGTGATGCTCATATCTGTGGGGAAAGTGTGACCTGAGTGGGTTCATGTTTGTCTTTAAAGAACAGAGCTGCTCTGATTCTCTTTGTGTCTGATCTGTTAAACAGTCTGAGAGGTCACACAGAGACCCAGCAGCTAAAGCCTGGATCATACTGGCTGCTGTTACTCCATCAGGACAACACTGAACCACAGTGGTGTGGATGTAGTGGATAAATCCCACCATACTGATGCTCAGAGTTAACCACAGGGAACAAAACCAGATGTTACCTTCAGATTGTGACCTTTGGAGTGGACGATGCAGATTTCAATAGAGAATAAATGTTGTTGTTTTTCAGCTGTGAAGAAAGAATCTAATTTTCTGAACTTAAGAATTTATGATGCTGGAAACAACATGGAGACTATAACACAACATTTCCACTGTGTTCATAGAATGAATGTAAAACTGTCAGACATTCATTAAATATGCAAAATGTCTACAGAAGCATCAGAGGGTCAGACGTGAAGCACTCAGTGATTTTGATCAAATGACTCATCAGTTATTGATCTGTACTACACTGATCTACCACGTTAGTAAAGCTGGTGTTCTGGTGGTGGAGGGAGACTCGGATCATGTTCTGGTTTTGGAGCAGTGATCTGCTGATGGTTCAGTTTGATGAGCTTCTTCAAAATCATCCCTGACATCACCACTGAAAGGACGTCCATGAAAACAGACTGAAAATTACTGATATGTTCACAATCTGAGAGTTTAAAACTTGACAGACTTGATTCAGATGAAGTTATTTGAGCAGAAACTCCTGGATCTTTATCCTGTGTTGATCTAATCCTTCATGGTTCCTCCACAGAGTGGAGCAGCAGAGCTCAGAGGTTCCCAGTGGTCAGTCTGCCCAGCAGCATCAAACACAGCTGGACTCCATATTTATGGTCTGTACTTGCACAACAACTACTGTTACATCTGTTCTGTTCACAGTCATCTCCATGCTGCTCTTTGTAGACCAGTGGATCGTCAGTGTGTCCAACATGGATCTGATGTTTGGCTCCATGATTTCAGTCTGATTGGCTCATTCATAAATATTCTGTTCCAGCTGCTGGAGGACAACATCATCACTTTTGTGAAGAACGAGCTGAAGAAGATCCAGAAGGTTCTGAGTCCAGATTACCCAGAATGCTTAGAGAGTCAGAGGAGCAGCAGCAGAAAGGCATTTGTGAAGATCACAGTGGACTTCCTGAGGAGAATGAAGCAGGAGGAGCTGGCTGACCGTCTGCAGAGCAGTAAGAGGATTTATCTAAAGATTTAAGCTGCTGGATAAATGAACATTTTCCAGACATGGAAGATGGAGCAACATGTTTTAAAGATTAGTTCCTTTTGGAATTGAGTGTTTATTTTTCTTCTCATTCAGAGCTTCAAGCTCCAGTTTGTCATCGTAAACTTAAATCCACCCTGAAGAAGAAGTTCCAGTGTGTGTTTGAGGGCATCGCTAAAGCAGGAAACCCAACCCTCCTGAATCAGATCTACACAGAGCTCTACATCACAGAGGGAGGGACTGCAGAGGTCAATGATGAACATGAGGTCAGACAGATTGAAACAACATCCAGGAAACCAGACAGACCAGAAACAACCATCAGACAAGAAGACATCTTTAAAGCCTCACCTGGAAGAGATGAACCAATCAGAACAGTGCTGACAAAGGGAGTGGCTGGCATTGGGAAAACAGTCTTAACACAGAAATACAGCCTGGACTGGGCTGAAGACAAAGCCAACCAGGACATCCAGTTCATATTTCCATTCACTTTCAGAGAGCTGAATGTGCTGAAAGAGGAAAAGTTCAGCTTGG
This sequence comes from Maylandia zebra, assembly GCF_041146795.1. Lineage (NCBI taxonomy): Eukaryota > Metazoa > Chordata > Actinopteri > Cichliformes > Cichlidae > Maylandia > Maylandia zebra. Next base: position 9,633,702 of record NW_027490041.1, read on the forward strand.
TGGGACTTGTTCATCACTTCTTTACTGAAACCAAAGAAGCAGGAATCTGCAGCTTTGAAGACTTCCAGGTTGTGTTCATCTTTGATGGTCTGGATGAGTGTCGACTTCCTCTGGACTTCCACAAAACTACAATCCTAACTGACCCTAGAAAGTCCACCTCAGTGGATGTGCTGCTGATAAACCTCATCAGGGGGAAACTGCTTCCCTCTGCTCGCCTCTGGATAGCCACACGACCTGCAGCAGCCAATCAGATCCCTCCTGACTGTGTTGGCATGGTGACAGAGGTCAGAGGGTTCACTGACCCACAGAAGGAGGAGTACTTCAGGAAGAGATTCAGAGATGAGGAGCAGGCCAGCAGGATCATCTCCCACATCAAGACATCACGAAGCCTCCACATCATGTGTCACATCCCAGTCTTCTGCTGGATCACTGCTACAGTTCTGGAGGATGTGCTGGAAACCAGAGAGGGAGGACAGCTGCCCAACACCCTGACTGAGATGTACATCCACTTCCTGGTGGTTCAGGCCAAAGTGAAGAAGGTCAAGTATGATGGAGGAGCTGAGACAGATCCACACTGGAGTCCAGAGAGCAGGAAGATGATGGAGTCTCTGGGAAAACTGGCTTTTGATCAGCTGCAGAAAGGAAACCTGATCTTCTATGAATCAGACCTGACAGAGTGTGGCATCGATATCAGAGCAGCCTCAGTGTACTCAGGAGTGTTCACACAGATCTTTAAAGAGGAGAGAGGACTGTACCAGGACAAGGTGTTCTGCTTCATCCATCTGAGTGTTCAGGAGTTTCTGGCTGCTCTTCATGTCCATCTGACCTTCATCAACTCTGGACTCAATCTGCTGGAACAACAACAAACAACATCCAAGAAGTCTGAAACAGGAGAATCTGCAAAGAAACACTTCTACCAGAGTGCTGTGAACAAGGCCTTACAGAGTCCAAATGGACACCTGGACTTGTTCCTCCGCTTCCTCCTGGGTCTTTCCCTGCAGACCAATCAGACTCTCCTACGAGGTCTGCTGACACAGACAGGAAGTAGCTCACTGACCAATAAGAAAACAGTTCAGTACATCAAGAAGAAGCTCAGTAAGAATCTGTCTGCAGAGAAAAGCATCAATCTGTTCCACTGTCTGAATGAACTGAATGATCGTTCTCTAGTGGAGGAGATCCAACAGTCCCTGAGATCAGGAAGTCTCTCCACAGATGAACTGTCTCCTGCTCAGTGGTCAGCTCTGGTCTTCATCTTACTGTCATCAGAAGAAGATCTGGATGTGTTTGACCTGAAGAAATACTCTGCTTCAGAGGAGGCTCTTCTGAGGCTGCTGCCAGTGGTCAAAGCCTCCAACAAAGCTCTGTAAGTACATATGTGATCATAGCTTTAGCTTTTAAATGTTTATTCTAGTTAACACAGATCAGGTGGAACAACTCAAATAAAATATCAAAAATATTAAGTGGTCATCGGTACTCAGTTTGTTCAATACTGAATACAATGGAGCACAAATTGTCCACGTTTCTGAAATATTTCTGGGTGTAACTGTCACCAAAGTGCAATTTAGACCTGGCCTGTGGTTGTTATCTAAGTGATAATCATCAATTCTACTAAAACAAATACAAAATAAAGAAGTTTGACACATTTTGTTGATATCAAAAGCACACTGAACAATTCAGTGTTGTTTTACTGCTGTTCTCTCTTCACTTCTTCTCCTCTGATTCTCTCCACATGTTGCTCTGCATCAGTGCTCAGTTTCCTGACAAAACAAGATGAAATATTGCTAAATATAATAGTATCTCATTACGCTTCAACATAAGTGTTTTATTTTTGTAATTGTTTATCTGTTATTTTTCAGACTGAGTCACTGTGACCTGTCAGAGAGAAGCTGTGAAGCTCTGGCCTCAGGTCTCAGCTCTCAGACCTCTAATCTGAGACAGCTGGACCTGAGTAACAATAACCTGAAGGATTCAGGCGTGAAGCTTCTGTCTGAAGGACTGAAGAGTCCACACTGTACACTGGAAACTCTCAGGTGAGATCAAGCATTTTTCTTTCATCAACTGACAGAATTAGCAGATTAATAATAAGGCAGTCCTCTAATAAGAGGAGAAGTGGAGGTGCTTTGAAGGGCAACGTACTCTTATGTTAACAAGACAGGAAGTAGTTCCTGGGAACTGCTTCCTTTGTTGTTGTCTAAGTAGAAACATGATGGTGAAACAGTGATGAGTTTGCAGAGGTGAATCCACAGCACACAACAATGCTGTTGCGTGCTGAAAGCAGACTTCTCACAGATTCTGAGGCTGCAGGTTTCATCACTGTCCAACCAAAATTCACTGAACCAGCAGTAAATGAACGTCCAAAACGACGCTTCATGTTTAAAAAACAGATGATCAGGGGGATTTGTGTTTACATCTTTTTTGTGTGATCTGTTCACCTGCTGTTTCAGCTGTTTGGTGGTTGTTGAGATGGTTTTGTGAACTTTTAGCTGAGATTCTGACGTTTCTGTAGATACCACACATGTCTAATTACTTTGTACAGCATGAATGGCCATAACGAGGTTTTTAACAGTAAGAAAAGTTGTAAAACTTCAGAAAATATAGTTAAAAGTCCAAAACCTTCTACGTCTGGTGGCTTGTGGTAAGGAGCAGATCAAACGAGTAAAGAATTACGTTATAATTATAAATGGCTTCAACAGCACATTCAGGTCTGTGAGACTCATTCAGACACTGAGCCGTGGCTCTGTGCTACATGCACATAGTTCTGCATCTCTGCCATTCAGACACACTTTATATATAGTTTATTTTATGTAGTATTCAATACTGAACTGTACATTTAGTCTTTTTAAAGGCAGCAAGTTGTATTCAGTGTTTTCATAAAAGCCTTATTTCTATCCATTTACTGCTATTAGGAAGAACACGTGAGGTTTAAGACCTGGACCAGTTTGAAACCTTTTGTCCTCCACAATGGAAAATGGGTGGAAATAAAAATGGGTCTCACTTTAGCCAGCTCCTAATTTTATCAGTTCTACTCTCAGCGTCTCCTGTATATCTCCTGTATAAATGTTGCACTCAGCTTTGTGGTCTCCAATATCACTGAAATACAGCCAGATGCTGCTCATTTTGCCTTTTCACTCTTTCCTGACACGCTTGCATTTCAGTACAGCTCCCATTTCTCTGTGTACTGGTCTCTACCACTACCCTTGCTGTCTATGGGACATTTCCGTCCTCTTTCACATAATGGTATGATCCCAGTCTGTCTCTGAAAGTGTTTGGCCACATGGTTTGCTCATCAGAATAACATCTCAGCCGTGCTCACATTGATTATCAGCAAGCCTGAAAATTCATCAATATTTGACATATGAAATTATCTCAAGGGCTGGATTTGGCCCACGGGCCATATGTTTGACACCCCTGGTTTACACAGTTTGGTATTCAATGTACAAGTGAGCTAGCTCTCAGCTAACTAGCAGACAAGCTAACTGCTGGGACTGCGTCTTTCTAACAAGAGCGTCAGACACTCAGACTGGTTTCCTTTGTGGATGATGATGTGTTCTCACACTGATCCTTCATGCTGATGCTGCCATCCACCCACTGCTCCTGGATTCTCATCATCATCTCCATCAGCCCTCACAATACTCCACCTTCATCAGCTTCATGTTCAGCAGCCTGGATGGACAGTAATTCTTTCCATGGGTTATGGTGGGACATTGAGAGCTGAAGTCAAACAGCAGTGAGAATGAAAGACTGATTCATTTCTATTTAGTCTTGTGATGTGCAGCTTTGTTCAGAGCATTAAGGCCCAGCAAAGATCACTGAGGTCATAGAGTCCTGATGAAACCTGTGTGCTTATAGAAACTGAGACCAGATGAACCAGAATAGAATGACATTAAAATGAAGTGTCAGCTACACAAAGGCAAAGCTATTCAGTTGTTGCTGTGAGTTATTTAAATGGAGGATGGAGTCAGACTTTAAGCTGCTGGACTCAGTCACTATATCCTGTTGTCCTCATAGAACCTGGACACACAGACTCACCTGTGACACAGTGACACACAGTGTGGGCTACACACACATTAGAAAGTGGATCAGTCACACTTGTGCAATCATTTGTTGTGCTGGGAAACCATGAACACTTTGAATCACATTAATGGCTTTGTTACAGCAACATTCAATCATGAGTTCAAAAGTAGTGCATTGTGTACTTATTTTAATAGTACTGCAGTATGAGAAGTGCAACATTCAGTGTGCAGAAACAGATCAGGTGCTTTCTAACAGCAGTGTTCCCTTTAACACAGCAGCAGTTCAAATATTTCTGTCAGTCTGAGCTGAAACATGAATCTAATCAAATATCAAATCAAAGTTCTTTGCCTCTGCCAGGACGTTAACATTTGATCTAGTTTTTTACAAAGTTCCCTCAGCGTCCAGAGCCACCAACATACCTTTGATCAACAGCAAGTGAACATTTATAAATGTGTGTTTGCAGAACAGGAAGCAGCAGAACTATTGTTCTGTTATCAGGCAGCAGCACAAACGCTCATCAGCTCATTTACTGTGCAGGACTTTGAGTGTGTGAAGTGTGTGTTTGTGCTGGATTTCCTTTGGAGAATCTCAGTCAGAAACCAGACAAAGAAAAACTCTTTCAACAGTCCAGGTTGAGTTGACAACATGAACTGCATTTATCTTCCTCTGACTGACATGTTCTTCCTCCTCTGCACCGAGCCAGCTGCTAAGACTCACAAGCTCATTGACATTTTCTGATGATAAAGAAACTCTCTTCTTCTGCACAATATGAGCAGCAACAGAGAAGAAGCTTTCACAGGTACAGATGTTGCAGCTGTGGCCAAGTACATGTGCTGCATGTTGGAGCAGCACTCTAATGGACAGGCCTCTGTACTGATGGTGGGCTCTGCTCTGTATCCACCACACTGTTCTCAGCTGAGTCTTCCTCCTGTTCACAATCACACTCTGATCAAGCATGTTCACGTTGTAACGCCGTGGCTTTCGTAGTCTCTCCTTTTTCTACAGCTCATGTGTTCTTCTTGTGATGCTGCGTCTTGAGGCTCATACATGCCGTCATTTGTTGATCCTAAGAACGTTCCTCAGACCGACTTCTTCAACAACAGATAACTTTAGTTGTATCAACACTGCCTCCTGGAACAGTTTAAAATGAACATGTCAAAGATCTGTACCTGTCTCCATGTTTCTGTCCCCGCCCCTTTCTTTCTGTCCTGGGTCATGTGAGCGCTGCAGTAGTATTAGGCCCACCCTCAATGCTCCCATTGGCTGAGACCCATAATGACGCCCATTTCAAGCCAGCACTGATCAACATCCCTCCTGTGACCCATGGCTGTTATATTCAGAGCCAGTGAGCACTTTCACAATAATCATGATTTTAAAAACTGTGATTAAAATAATTGCTGACGTTAATCAGTTAATGAGTTAACGAGATAATAACAGGTTAAGTTGCCCTAATAATTAGACTTTGATGACAAACTGATGTGATCTCCATGTTTCCTTTGTTGGACTGTGGGCGAGTGTCAGAACTGAATGTACTGAGTAACATGTAGAGTTTAAACATGTGTCAGTTCCAGTTTTAGAGCTCTAAAGTGCAGCTATCATGTTAGGAATATGTTAGGAATAGACAGGAACACTGAGCACACTGAGGTCAAATCTTTATTTTACCACTCGCTGCATTCTTGATGTTCATGAATTCAGCAGCTTCATGATTGTCTGCAGCATTAATCTCATATTTCCATTAAAAGTGTTGAATTTGACTGTTTGATGTTCTTTATGATCTCTGGCACCAGTTCATCTGTAGGCTGAGCTCAGTCCATCCAGTTAGTGAAATGATGTTTAAAGGTCTCCTTGTTCTGTGAGCGTGCACAGATCCTGAAGCAGAAAGCCTGGGTTACAGAGAAATGATCATCACTGTGATGATGCTCATCATCTCTGACTGGGATTTGAGGTTTTGTCAAAGCAGCAAAGAAAGCCTGGCTATGTTGGACTGGGTGTGGCAGCAGCTCCCAGTTTGAGTTCAGGAGACAGACACCCTCTCTACTTTGACGATCAGCTTCAAACTTTCCTTTTTGATAAAGCTTATAGTTCGAGCTGGATCAGGTGACCCTGAACCATCCCTTAGTTATGCTGCTATAGGCTCGGGCTGTTGGTGGACTTCCCATGATGCTCTGCTTTCTTCTCCCCTCTTTTCACTCCTGATGCTTTTATATGTCACTACTGCATGTCCTTAACTTTTGTCTCTCTGTTTTGTTCTTGTCTCTCTGAGCTCATCTCTTCTCTTTCCCCTCACCCTGCAACCAGTCATGGTAGATGCTCCTCCTGGAGCCTGTTTTCACTGGGAGGATCTTTGTGTCAAAGGGAGTTCTTCTTCCCACCATCACCAAGTGCTGCTCACAGTGGAGGCGGTCACCTTACACTGTTAAACAGCTTCAGATGACTGTTGTTGTCTGTTGGGTATTGTCACTTATAAATAAAGTTACATTGAATGGATGTAAATGGATAGATGTTATTGTGACAAAGAGAAAACAACTGTTGACAGATAGATTGTTGTTTTGTGTGTTTGCAGTCTGTCAGGATGTCTGATCACAGAGGAAGGCTGTACTTCTCTGGCCTCAGCTCTGAGCTCCAACCCCTCCCATCTGAGAGAGCTGGACCTGAGCTACAATCATCCAGGTGACTCAGGAATGAAGCTGCTGTCGGCTGGACTGAAGGATCCAGGCTGGAGACTGGACACTCTCAGGTATGGAGAGAAAATCTGATAGAGGAGGAAGAGCTGGAAACATTTCCTGTGTCCTTCACTCACTTCCTGTTTGTTTCCTGCAGATGATACATGAACAATCACACATGCAGGAATATTTTCAGGGTCAGACACACTAGTCTAGCTGGATAGTTCATGGATATTTATGTAGGGGTCTCCAAGGAGTCTGTTTGCAGGAACATTTAGGTCACAGGTGTACCTGATATAGATACCAGTGTACCTAATAAAGTGTCAGCTAACATTTGGAAATGGAAGCTTAAATAATGACAAACTGTACATTCACAGCTGAATTCACAATAAATTTGTTCTGAAGTGCACATTTTTCTGTTATTGTTCTCAAACAACAGAATGAGAATGAAATATTGATTCTAACAGGGCCCATAAACAGCATTAGCTTAGCAGCATTAGCTTATCAGAGTTTCTATCATGGTCACAGAAATCTTTAGCAGAGAAAAGTGGCCTACTTAGCAATAGCTGCTCAAGTTGTATAAAGAAAGGGAAAACAGTATTAGCATTAGCTGCTAATGGCAGCTTACTTAGCATAAACTGTTCACATCTTTATAATGCAAGGGAAAGGAGTCACTCATGGAAGCCTATTTAGCATTAACGTCTCACATCATTATAACACAAGAGAAAAGGGTATTAGCGTTAGCTACTAATGCTTATTCACCTCAAATTAGCTTTAGCTGCTAATGGTAGCCTACTTAGCATTAACTCCTCACTAATATAATGCTAATTCACATCAAATTAGCATTAGCTGCTCATATTGTTATAAGGAAAGAGAAAACGGTATTAGCATTAGCTACTAATAATTATTCAGCCCTAATTAGAATAAGCCTCTAAAAGCAGCCTACTTAGCATTAACTCCTCACATCGTTGTTACCCAACGGAAAAGAGTATTAGTATTAGCTACTATCATTTTTAATAAGTAAGAGAAAACAGTGTTAGCATTATTGAATAATGCTAATTCACACTAAATTAGAATTAGCTATTTACAAGAGCGTACTTAGAATTAGCCGCTCACATTGTTAAAAAGTAAGGGAAAACAGTATTAGTATTAGCACATAATGCTAATTCACGTCAAAGTAGCATTAGTTAATAATGGCAGCCTACTTAGCATTAACTGCTCACTAATATAATGCTAATTCACATCAAATTAGAATTAGCTGCTCACATTGTTAAAAGGGAAGGGAAAACAATATTAGCATTAGCTGCTAATAATTATTCACCTAATTAGAGTTAGCCCCTAATGGAAGCCTAGTTAGCATTAACTCCTGACATAGTTATAATGCAGGGGAAAAGGGTTACCATTATCAGATAATGCTAATTTACATCAAATTAACAATTGTTAATAATGGTAGACTTCGTATCATTAGCTGCTGTCGTTCTTACAAAGCAAAGGAAAACAATATGAGCATTAGCTGCTAATGCTTTTTCATCTAAAATTAGCATTAGCCACTAATGGCAGCCTACTTAGCATTAACTCCTCACTAATATAATGCTAATTCACGTCAAATTAGCATTAGCTGCTAGCATCAGCCTACCTAGCACTAGTTGTTCACATTGTTAAAAGGGAAGAGAAAACGATATTAGCATTAGCTACTAATAATTATTCACCCCTAATTAGAATTAGCCGCTAATGGCAGTATACTTAGCATTAACTCCTCACATTGTTATAATGTAAGGGAAAAGAATTAGCATTATCTAATAATGTTGACCTTGGCCCACTGGAAAAGTTCAGAACTAAAGATTTAGGAGTGTTTCTCGATAGCTCTTTCTCATTTGAGAAACAAATGAATTCTGTTATTAAAACCAGCTGTAAGGTTTATATTGTTGATTGATGCTTAGAAATATTTACTCATATATGCTTAGAGTTGTATAATTGATTGCATGATGATAGAGGTTTGATCCTTAGTAGTGTGTAAAGACTCTGTGTGCCTTCCAGAGTGCTCTGGCATGCACACACCACTTGGGGCCATGAGAGAGGTCGTACCCTCTCTTACAGATTTATGGTGTAGGACAGGGGTCTCAAACTCTATTTAGCTGGGGGCCGCTGCAGGCAGAGTCTGGGTGAGGCTGGGCCGCATTAGGTTTTCCACAAGAAAGGCATGGTTAAAAAATTCCAATCTTCTCAAATCTCTTTATTTTTATTTTTTAACACAAAATATGAAAAATAAATAAACAAATTAAGAATTAATAAGAAAATTAATCAATCTGTAATACATAAATAAAATAATAATAAGATATTTTTAGTCAGTGAACTTGTGTGTATCTTTCAGTCTTCTATATCTGCTGTATTTAGATTGAAATGTCTGTATTAACAGTTCTATAACCTTCTTCTGAACATGAATGGAACACTGTAGAAAATGAACTGTTCTTCTGAACATGGCTTCTCTTGCCTACTCCTTGCTGCTAGAGACCTGGCAGCGTTTCCTCTCGCATAGCCGAGCCAGATTTGGCCTGAGGGAGGAAGCAGTTGCGACCCTCAGTATGTCTTGAAGATGATCATCCGTAAGTCTGGACCTGTACTTGGACTTATTGAAGTTCAAAGTGGAGAAGAGCTTTTGGCACAAGTATGTGCTACCAAAAAGGCACATGGTCCGCTTGAACATTCGGGAAAGCCGAGGGAAACTAGGGCTCAATTCTCTCAAAGATTGTCCAAGCTTGTCTGCTTTTCCACTCACCTCCCTGAACTTTGCTTTGAGTTCAGAGTTGCACTGCAGCTCAATGAGCTCCATTTGAAGCACAGAAGGGGCATCTTGCACATCAAAGGAGACGGGGTCCGCAAAAATGTGAAAGGTGGCTCTGTGTGTCTTGAAGTCAGCAAATCTGTGATCAAATTCCTCCTGTAGCCTCAAAATGACATCAACATACTCGTCAGCACTGAATGGTGTGCCTGCATCCACGAGTGCCTTGCATGCTGGGAAATGGCAAAGGTTTGTCTGAGAGAGCTGAGCTTTCCAGAGCGCCAGTTTTGTGGAGAATGCTCTCACGTTGTCATAGGCAGCACTGACAAGTTGCCCCTGGCCTTGTAACGTCTTGTTCAGTACATTAAGCTCATGTGTCATATCAACAAGAAAAGCTGAGTCCATGAGCCATTTGGGATCAGTTAGCACAGGAACACTAACTCCATCCTTCTCCATGAAGGCTTCACTTCTGCTCTCAACTCAAAAAGTCTCTTTAATACATTTCCCCTGCTGAGCCAACGTACCTCAGTGAAGTCGAGCACATCCCCATATTCTGACTCCATTTCCTCTAAAAAAGCTCAGAACCTTCGGTGCTTTAAGCCCCTGGATCTGATTTGGTTGATGCATTTCACAACAATAGACATCACATTGTCAAACTTCAGGCATTTGCTGCAAAGGACCTGCTGATGGATGATGCAGTGCAGAGCAATGGCCTCCTCCACGCCTTCCTCTTCCAGTTTGTTTTGTGCCACCAGTCCATGTTTCCTCCCTGTCATTGATGGCGCTCCATCTGTTGTTATTCCAACAAACCTCTTCCATGGCAAACCAACATTCTCAATGGCATCACACAGCTTGTAAATATCTGCTGAGCGGTGGTCTGGCCATGCATTGGAATTACTGTGAGCAGCTCCTCCATCACTTCAAAACTGTCATCAACACCACGGACATACATTGGGAGCTGGGCAGTGTCGGTGATGTCTGTGGTCTCATCAAGAGCGACTGAGTATACACTGAAACATTTGGCTTTCTCACACAGTTGGTCATAAATGTCACTTGACAGGTCAGAAATGCGATCTGCTGCGGTGTTGGCAGAAAGGCTGATGTTGCTAAACTGACCTTTCTTTCCCGGACAGACTATATTTGCAGCCTGCAATATGCACTTTTAGACAAATGCACCTTCTGTGAATGGCTTCCCTGCTTTAGCAATCATCTCACTAACCACGTGGCTCCGACTGCTGCATTATTCTCTTTGGTTGCTTTCTTGGAGAAATCTTGCTGCCTCAGTAGATCTGTTTTAAGACTGGCAACCCGGTTCGCTCTCTCGTCTCCCTGGTATTCTGCATCCACCTCAGCATTTCTAGTTGTGTAATGACGTTTCAAATTGTATTCCTTGTGCAGCGCAACTTTCTCTGTGCAAATAAGACAGGTCGGGGTGCCCCTGTGCTCAACAAAGAAATATTGCATTTCCCACTTTTCCTGAAATTGTCGGTGCTCATCAGCAACCTTTCTCTTCACCGCAGGCTTTGAAAAAGACATGTTTGGGGCTATGTGACATTTATAATTCTACTTGGTGTCACTGTCGCATTGAAGGTTAAATCAAGCGTTTAGCCGACGGACGGGGAACGTCTCAACGCGTAGAGAACGTCATTTCTGCTTCTTTTTCTTGCAACCGTAGCACGGCGATCGGCAGATAAAAAGCCGGTAGCAGTCTCCTTTGTTTTTACGCTCGATGTTCATGTCTTTCATGACGACACGAACACCGTGGCGTTTGCAGATGGTAGAAAGTGCAGGGATAGCGAGCGCAAAAAAGGCGACTGCTCACGGCGCCGGGCTGTTGTTACAGGAGAAAGAAGCGGAAATGACACCGTGACATATAACAAATAACATCAGCTGTTTCTGATGTTAGTTGTTTTGACTGCTTTTACATTATATTTAAATATATGTAATGTTCATGTTTGCTGCAATGCAAACGCAGTGATGCAAATAAAAACATCGAGCCACAAATTACGGTGCGACCCTATAATTAGTCCGGGTTACCGGGGACTGTTGTTGCCGATGAACAGGTGTCGCTATGTGACTGCAGACTAAATTGGGCTGCATTGAGTTCATGACTTTTCTTTTATCCCGCCGCCTACGCATCACTGTGAGAGTTAATATGAGATCTCTCTCTGTGGAAAAATAACTTTAAATCCCACTGACGTGTGTATAAATCTATATACGTATAATGTCCCGCTGGGCAGCAACTTAAAAAAACAACTTTTTTTGAAGTGTTGTGAACGCAGCGCGCTGGGGCGAATGTCGGCGTTTGCCCAATAGAAAGGAGGAAGCCAGCCAGGCACAGGAAAGAAAGAAACACTCCAGGGCAACGCTGCTGGAACTTTGACTCATTGAGAAATGTTTCCCTGCTTGCATCAAGCCCGGCTGGTGTCCCCTGAGATCCATATCCCACCCTGATTGGTGGGTTAATTCAGCTCCGCCCACAACACTGTAAAGTGTCATACATTATCAAACTAACATTACATTTTCATATTAAGGTGGGGCCAAAAACTATCGTCCTGCGGGCCACAATTGGCCCACGGGCCGCGAGTTTGAGACCCCTGGTGTAGGAGGACACCTACTCTGTGTCTGGTTAAGTATAAGAGCCCTTTGTTAGGGGGACCGCTGGACTCTTAGCACCAGCTTTGGGGTCACAGGGTCACATCTGGAACACACACACACACACACACACACACACACACGCACACACACTATGCACAGACTGGTACTCTTTGTTCATACCTGTGTAAGACGTCATAATGAACTTGTGCATATTCATGTAAGCTCAATAAAGAGCAGTGTTACGAGGGAGCAGACGAGAGCGACTGAGGTCAAGTGAAGGAACGGCGCTGTCACAGTTCTCTCCCTCATCAATTGTCTGGTTCCAGCGGTGGGTCTGTGCTAGACGACCCATCACCAGCTTTTTCCACTGGTTACCAGTACGTGGTAGAATCCACTTCCAGATCTGGTTGTCTTTAAATCTGTGAATGGATTGGCTCCATCTTATCTCTCTTTAACAAAAGAATCCAAGTGGAGCCCTCAGGTCTGCAGATAAGCAGCTTCTGACCAGAACTAGACGTAAAAACAGAGGTGAGCTTTATCGATGGCTGCAGCCAAACTCTGGAACAGTCGCCCTTCACATCAGGTCGTCACCAACACTGGACATTTTTAAAAGCCGGTTGGAAACACATTTGTACTCTGTAGCTTTCAATCCTGACCAGTCTTTATAGTCATTACTGTGTATGTTTCCTATTTTCTCTCTACTCTGTGCAGCACTTTGGCTCAAGCTGTTTTTAAATGTGCTGATAAATAAATGTAGATTTCTTTGAATAAAACAGTGGAGCCGAGCTTTGAGCTCAGTGTGTAACAGTGTGTGTGTGAGAGCCATGTAATGTCCATGTGTGCATGCTGACTGTGCTGCTCTGACCCCCCTCCTCCTTTCAGGGTGGAGCCTGCTGGAGTCCGATGGTTGAGACCAGGTCTGAGGAAGTGTAAGTGTGTTTTTAATGGGATTCATGAAAACAAAGCAGCACACATTCAACCATCTTCATCATGTCAGGAGTCATCATCAAAGTGTCAATCAATGAACAGATGATGGATCAATAACTGCAGCTGGATTGTGTTTGTTCTCTCCATCAGATTCCTGTCAACTCACAATCGACACAAACACAGTGAACACAAAGCTCCAACTGTCTGACAACAACAGGAAGGTGACACCTGTGGAGGAGGTTCAGTCATATCCTGATCATCCAGACAGATTTGATGTTTTTAATTATCAGCTGCTGTGTAGAAATGGTCTGACTGGTCGCTGTTACTGGGAGGTCGAGTGGAGAGGAGACGTTTATATATCAGTGAGTTACAGAAGCATCAGAAGGAAAGGAGGCAGTTATGACTGTGTGTTTGGATGCAATGATCAGTCCTGGAGTCTGAGCTGCTCTGATGATGGTCCTCAGTCTGTCAGGCACAATAAGATACTAACATCCATCTCCTCCTCCTCCTCCTCCTCCTCCTCCTCCTCTGTCTCTAACAGAGCAGCAGTGTATGTGGACTGTCCTGCTGGCACTCTGTCCTTCTACAGAGTCTCCTCTGACACTCTGATCCACCTCCACACCTTCAACACCACATTCACTCAAACTCTTTATCCTGGGTTTAGGTTCTGGTTTCCTGGTGACTCAGTGTCCCTGTGCTGAGTGGAGTGTAAAGAGTGTCTCCTGTTACAGAAACACTCTGACTGTTGAACAGATAGTTCAGTCTGTACATGTCTGTCTCTTTCACTCACAAACACGTTTTCAGATTCATGGATTCAATCAGTTGATGTTTGAAACTCTTCTAAATGATTCCTTGTAAACTTCTTCAGTCACAAACAAACAGGAAGTGATGTCACATGTGTTCCTGTCCACACAGCAGAATGAGTCTATTGCTGACAGTGATGTACAAACAGAGTGAGCATTTCTGAGGCCCAAAATAAACTGAGTAGTTCACTGAATGAACAATGGACTGTGAGCTCAGTTCCTTCATCATTAGTATGGATTATATATGTATATGTATTATATTAGTATCATATATATCAGGTGCTGCTGCTTTCAGTCATTGTGCAAATGTGCTGTTTGTAAGCTTGTAAAGCTGCAGTCAGCTGAGACTGAAGAAGTCACCTGATCAGTGAGCAAACGTTTCTGAAAACGTCCAGATGAACAGAATCAACCTTTTGGGATCAGCCAGCAATGCAGCATCATTGTTGTTCAGCTTCAGAGGTTTGCAGGAATGAACTGATGACCAGAAACAGCTGCAAAGTCCAAGAAAATACCAGCTGGAGTTCAGCTGCATTTGAAGAAGTCAAAGAAAAGTAAGGATGGCAAAGGGCGACGTTTTCTTCCAAAGAGCTGCAAACATGGTCGACGCCTCATTAGAAGAATCATCTGGACATTTGTGAGGAACTCTAACCAAGAAAGCAACGTCACACAGATCCAACAGACAGTTTCCATGACTGCAAGTGTTGAGTGGAAAAATGCTACATTGCATTATTGCATCCTCTCACCACAGGAGGCGCTGTTGGCACCACTGATTGCTGATCAGCTGTTCTCTGATGATCTGATTGATACTGTGAATAACGGGACTCACTGAACTCTGTGACACAGTGAAGATTACAGAGTTGAACTTCACCCTTTAAGACTGACCACAGAACCAAGTCCGCCAGAGCTTTTGTTATATTTTTACATGCTGTGGAGCCATTTGTGGGAGCATTTCAAGTTGCTATGCATCAATACAACTGTTATAGCCCTAATTTTAATAATATGTATGCATTAAGTCCATAGTAACTACATAAACTGCAAAAAAAACCTCTGCTCATCCATCTCTGTGTGTATCAGGATACATTTGGTTCATAATACACAGAAAAATCAGAGTTATTACCTGTAATAAATGTGAAAGATTCCTGCAGTGATAACCAGGCAGGACTGAAACACATCCAAGCTGTCACCACGGTAACAGCACCGCCCATCCACAGGTGAGGGGAGGAGCAAAAAGAGGGACTTTGACCATTTTATACTAAAAACACTCAACTAATGTTTCTAATATGAAACAAATAAGCCCACATTAATGTGAGCGTTTATTAAATAATAATAATCATGATTTCCTCCTGATCTCATTTCCACAGCAGAGAAAACTGTGGTGTATATTGAGGTGGAGGGTGTGGTCTGTGGCTCAGGTGTAGAGTGAGGGTGGGGTGCACCACAGCAGCATGCTGGGACTGCTGAGGGTGGAGGAGGGAGTGATGATGACATCAGAGCTGCAGCACAGAGACCAGTGAACACACAGTCTGTTCATCTTTGCATAGATACAATATACAGCACAATATTGAATGACAGACACGCTGTGGGAGCTTCCACAGATACACTGACGTCAGCATCCAGAGTCCTCCTGCTGCTCCCCCCTCAGAGCCCCGTGATCAGCACCAACACATTCAGTTAGATGACAGAGTCCAGCTGCAGCTAGAATCAGCTCCCCTCTGTGAACAACAGCACAGCGTCAGTGTTTCACACTCAGTGAAAGGAGGAAACAGCAGAAGAACACCATGTGTGCTACGTTTCCCAGGACACACTACAAACTGCACAAATACAGAGCAGCACGTGGAAGGACCTGGAGCTGCATTTACAGAGCTGCAGACAGCGTGATGTCCTGTATGGACAGGTGGAAGGAACCAAGTCCTCAGCTGGAACACTCGTGTTTGTCCACAGACAGGAAACACAGCAGGAAACTTCCTCACAGAAGTGCAGCTCATGGATAACACACTTCCTGTCAGTCAGAATGAGGCTGCAGCCAAACACAGAAAGGTGTTTTTGTCCAGATGAGCCCAGAGAAGAAACACGAGTGTTCACAGACATCAGAAGCTCAGAGAGGTGAAACATGAGGTTGGAGTCCTCGTCAGCATCCAGAAGAGCTGCTGTGAAACCCTGAGTACTCATGACAGACTCTGATGGCACAAACACATCATGATTCAAACAGAAAGACAAACATGGAGCTCCTGATCCTCCTGCATGAGAACAAGCTGACATGAGCGCTGTGTCTGAGAGTGTCTCCCTGTCACAGTGACAATAACACAGCTGCTGCTCACAGTCATTAAACTGACCTGAGGTCAGCTGTGCTCCTTACATATGAACCATGTGACCTCACATCAGTGCTGTGGATGACTGTAGTCATAGAAGAGTAGAG
Organism: Maylandia zebra; assembly: GCF_041146795.1. Taxonomy (NCBI): domain Eukaryota; kingdom Metazoa; phylum Chordata; class Actinopteri; order Cichliformes; family Cichlidae; genus Maylandia; species Maylandia zebra. The sequence continues at coordinate 9,649,902 of NW_027490041.1, forward strand.
CTGTAGCAGGTGGTGTGAGGAGGAGGTGGTGTATTGTAGTTAACGCAGTACTGAAACACTCCAGCAGAGGGCGCTGTTAAGTCCTTATTGTAACACAGTTACTGTGTGCAGTTAGACTTCATACATAATCTGCACTTATTTCCATCAGACATGCTGTCAGTAAATGATTGGTTTCTATTGATTCTACTTCCTGTTGACTCGTTTGATGACAGTGAAACAATCACAGCTGATTGTGTGATGATGTAAACTGTCACTGTTACATTCAGTGTGTGTGACATAATGTTAGTGCAGGCTGATAACAGCCTGGTTCTGTTAGAAACACATGAACGTGTCCATAGATCAGTGTGTGTTTAACATGAGAGCTTCAGCCCTGCTGATGTGTTAAATAAAGACATGCAGGAAAACTGATGAGACTCTGAAATAACTCTTTATATTTATAATGTAACTCTGCATCAAAAGAACAACAAAGGATCCCAGACAGGTTTCTGTGAACAAAGACCATTCTGATGTTTCTGTGTTTCTAACACTTTGACATTATTAGTAAACAGACTGCAGTGAGCAGCATTTATAAAGAGCTTCTATATAAAGATATGACAGCTGTTTGACAAGTTTATCACTCTGTGTTTGGACCTGATCAGTCCAGCTGTTTACTTGAAACATGTTCATTTACCTGTTCTGTTATATTCATGTTCTTGTCTCTGTTGAAAACACATTTTAATGTCCCTCAGATTTTTCTCCCAGATGAATAAATATAAAAATGACACAAACTGACTGCAGCTACTTTTTGTCCTTTCTGTCAAAAACCTTCATGTGACTCATGAGAGACACGTTTCAGCTGTTTGTGACAGATCAGAGGCCAACAAGTCATTTATAACACTTTCCATCATTGTTTAAAGTTCTCAGTGTTTCTGTGTTGCTGCGTATAGGATCTCCCAGCATCATCACTGTGCTGTCCAATCATTGTGTGCGAGGTTACCCTTATAGTGCGATGTGTGTTTGCACAAAGAGAAGCATGTGTGTCAAATATAAATAAGCACAGAACAGAAACAGCTGCTCGTTTCTTCTGTTTAGAGTCAAGTTAGTGTTTTGTGTCTTTGTTTGAGGCCTGATGTCGAGCAGAGGTGTGTGTAACTGCACTGGTCTGTTATATGTGTGAAGTGTGTGCTTCTCTTCAGCATCATCTTTGTCACTGCTGATTCCTTTGTGTCATCATGTGTTGAGAAGAGAGAACAGTTATAACGGAGGAGCAAAAGGAAGCCCTGAAATCTGCATCAACAAGGAAGTGTTGGCTCACCAGTGATCCCAGCAGAGCCACTGGTTTGGCTCCAGTTGTTCTAGATTCAATGATGTTGCTGCTACAGATACATGTCAGCATCTTTATTGAATTTAATATGAAGCAGAAATGGTGTCATTAGGAGAAGAAGAGGAGAACAAGTCCGGCGAGGAGGCAGCAGCTCTTAAAGATGAAACAGCAGCTCAGCCCTGACCTCAGAGAGCTGCACATGAAAAAGCTCCTCAAGCAGATCCTGTCAGAGGTTTGTCATCAACAGGAGGAACTGTTCACATCATAGGATGAAGATGCTGTCAGCTGGATGAAGAAGGTTATTTAATGCAAACGTTCACACTGAAGTCAAATTGTTGTCGTGTTGAACAGATTCATGTACTGATCGTCTCCAGAATGTTAGAAGAGCTTCAATGAATCATTAGAAACAACTTACAGCTGCACAGCTGTGTCAAACACATCTGTGTGTCATTGTGGGATTGTTGTGTTTCTACATGTGACACACGTCTAAAACATGCACACAATCTGAACACAAACAGGGACTCATGTGTTCCCACAGCCAGATGCTGAGAGCCATTTCCTTGTAGTCCTGTGTCTACATACATGAACCATTAGATGTTATTGGAATGATTGTCAGCTCTGATAGTTTCATGTGTGTTTAGCTGGACGCTGTTTGATCCTCGACATGTTTAAAGGTGTCCAGTCCTGAGACACTGGGGCTGGAAACAGCTGTGATGTCATTGGACTGTCACACAGACAGAAGTGCATGAAGTGAGCAGCCGAGGAGCCGCTGATGTTTTGGATTCAACAGCATTTGAAAGGTCGACACAGACACATTTGCACACAGAAAGCTGAATCTGTCATATGCCACGGTGAACTCACTGTTCAGTGTTTTTCAGGAAGCTTCTTAACTGCCTCTGCTGCCAAACAAGCAGCTGATGTCCTTGAGAAGAAGCTGAAGAAGTCTTCAACAACAAATACAGGAAGTGGACTTTCAAATACTAGATTCACTTTAGACTCACAGAGAAATGACTCAACCAGCTGTGTTTGACTCTATGAAAGGTCAGTGTGTGTCTGCACACAGACTGTTGTGTTGGACTGTTATTCAGTTGTCTGCTGAATGTTTTCAAATGTCTGCATCTCAGCTGTGATGAGGCTGGGGGTCATGGGAGGCCACCGTAGCAGCCTCTTCAACATCATGACATCATCATAAATGCTGCTGGACTGTCTGATGGGCTGACGGTGAAAAAGCCGTCGGGAAGGAAACAGAAGACATTTCAGAGGCTGCAGCAGATGTCTTTGATTCGGGGCCTTTTTCAGCTTTATTGGACAGAGCAGTGAAGATAAGTGACAGCAAAGCAGAGAGAAAGGGGGCGTGGCCCGGGTCAAAGCCAGGCCAGCTGCTCTCCACCTCGTGGTCACCTGCTCATCCTAGTGAGCTCCACCAGCAGCCCTTTCACACACTTTACACTGTCAAACACTGTGTGTGGACCTCAGCTAACAACAGGCTACATTTAAGTCTGGACTACATGCTTTTATATTGTTTTTATTCCATCAGCAGCTCAACATCATGAGCAGCTTTGACATAAAGACATCAAACTCAAGCTGACTTTAAACTACTTTTAATACAGGGGCTCAAAAACAACAACATCTTTATTATATATCAGGACACAAAGTCATTTCATCTCAAAGGGAAACAGCTTTATTTGGAATAACCAGCACTATCAACTGGTTTGGGATCTCCACCAGTTTCATGTCTTTGCAGCTTCTCCAACAAAGTTCCTGTAAAATCAGCATGTTTGTCTTTATTGGTTTGATAGTGATTGATTATTCAGTCCCAATCTGCTGTCATCGAAAGAACAAAATGATGTTTCTATGAGTCACAAAGCTCCAGATGTTGTCGGCTTCACAAAGAAAACAAAGAACTTAAACACAAAGTGTTTGGAGCCAAAATGTTCCCAAGCTGCTCTTTTTGAAATGGCAGAGGTACAGTGGTGTCTAACAGCACACTGTGGAAGGCAAACATGTTATTGTTGGATGAAACTTCATGAATCCTTTGTAGATTTGAGCTGTTGGAGCCTTTCTTTTCTCTTCAGGTGTACAGATGCTGAGGAGGCAGGTGAAGCAGGTGGAGCTGTTGTGATGCTGGCAGAGGGTGTGTCTTAGTAACTCTGTGAGGCAGAACTGGATCCAACATTGTGGATGTGTTGATGTTGGAGCCATTAAGAGTCTCTGGCCACACTGTAGGATTTCCCTTTGATCCACTGTGGGGGCATTTTGGAGTCTGTCAGTGAAACTCTTCATGTTTGTGTTTGACTCCAGTTTATAGAAACAGAGAAATGTGTCATGCTTTTGTTCGGCCTCCACAAATACACACATTTGTTCATTGGTTGGACTTTTTGGAAGGAGACACATTGAAAACCATGTTAATAAGATCTTGTTGTTTCCTGTGGATCCGACACAGAGAGTGGACTTCAGACAGAAAGCGTGGAAGAGATTTTAGAGGCCGTGTGTGGCAACAGGAAGTTTCTGTGTGTTTGCTGATCTTACATGTGGAAAACAACACGTGATGTTTGTGAAGTTCTACAATGATCATTGTTCTCACAGCATTTTGAGTGGGAACAGTTCAAACTGGGAGTAGTGGGAGTTATTTACTGATTGAAACAAGCTGAATGTTTCTGTGACGATGAAGATCAGCAGCTCAGCTGATCAATGAACTGACATCTATCAGTCGTTTCATGAGATGAAGTCATCAGCAGACATTTGTTCTGACTGTGTGATGAATGTCAGAAGGTCAGGGCTCTGCTTTAGTCACTGCTTGATGATCATTGGCTCATTGTTGAATCCAGGGCCCAGTCTGACCTCTGACCTTTGCTGCAGGTCTTCTGTGTTATCTCCACTTTCATGTCTGATCTTCTACTTGTAGTCCTGTGTCTACATATACAGTGGCTTTCAAAAGTATTCGGCCCCCTTGAACTTTCCCACATTTTGTCACATTACAGCCACAAACATGAATCAATGTTATTGGACTTCCAGGTGAAAGACCAACACAAAGTGGTGCACACGTGAGAAGTGGAACGAAAATCATACATGATTCCAAACATTTTTTACAAATAAATAACTGCAAAGTGGGGTGTGCGTAATTATTCAGCCCCCTGAGTCAACACTTTGTAGAACCAGCTTTTGCTGCAGTTCCAGCTGCCAGTCTTTTAGGGTCTGTCTCTGCCAGCTTTGCACATCTACAGACTGAAATCTTTGCCCATTCTTCTTTGCAAAACAGCTCCAGCTCAGTCAGATTAGATGGACAGCGTTTGTGAACAGCAGAAATTGAAATTGAAATTGCAGTGAAGTCAGCTAGAAACTTACAGTGACGTGGACATCATGCAAAGACTGCCAGACTCTGTAATACTGCAAATGATCAGTGACTCAGGTTAACACTAAACTTTAAACGGCACCTCTGTGTCTCTGTGTGCTGAACATCTAGGATTGAGTCAGGCTGCATCAGCTGAAGCTGTTATTTGTATATATCAGTATTTTTTTATTCAGGTGTGGGGAAAATACGTAAGACTGCAGTGAAGCGATGCACCAGATGAATCCCTGGCCAAAGGTATCGTACTCAAATCAGACTACTGATCCAGCCACATCAGCCTTTTGTGAGGTCTGTTTAAAGTAGACTAAAAGTGAACTGCAGGTTCCTGAGAGGTGGACTGTGAGCACAGAAACACATGTTCATACATACAGCTGCAGCAAACTTACATTAATTTTAAATAGATTTGTTACTCTGATGTCTGTCTCTGTGTTAGTCCTCTGACAGACTGGTGACCTGTCCAGGTGTGCTCTACCTACTACTGGGACAGGTTCCAGCCTCTGTAATAGAAATGTTCTGTTATTCTCATTTAAAGTGTTTAAGTGCTTATGCATATGCTTAGTTGTGACACTGTTACTGTTCAGTGAAAGTTGCTAAAACTAGATGAACTTACTTCAGCAGTTTGAGAAAACAACTCCCTTTACAGGTGCTGATAAGGCCAAGGGCACAAAACAGCACAACCATTGATGCGTTAGGTTTCATAGCGAGACACGTGAAGTGTGGTAGGATCAGTTTGTAACTTCCTCCCTCTTCCTTGGAAAGCATAAAGGAGGAGGAGCACGACCTCTGTGGCAGCGCTGACATGACTGAACTGTGATGTTTGATGTGTGTTGGCGCAGTAATAAATAGCTTGATCACAGCTCTTTCTGTGTTGCAGACTTTATTTAAAAAATTCCACGAACCCCCCCCCCCCCCACTGTGAACCTGAATTGAATATTCAGAAGACATTTGTTTAAATAGTTCTACAAATCTGAGCTGTTGGTGTGTCCTTGGATTGTGTGGTAATAATATTAGAGCCTGCAATCTTTCTTACTGGATCTCTACTATGAGTCATGTTACCTGAGATTAGTTCTATGTTTACCTGTCAGCCTGGACGAATGTGCTGTGTGAAGAATGTAAATGACATCAGATCTGAACTGCTTACATCTAAGGAGCCTGTTCATATTTAATTGTAATATGAACCAATGATTTTCTGATTGATTGCTGATATATACAGTGGGGCAAAAAAGTATTTAGTCAGCCACCGATTGTCATCATTTTAGGTGGGGGAACTTGCACAGAGGTCAGTAATTTGCACCAGAGGTACACGTCAACTGTGAGAGACAGAATGTGAAAAAAAAAAAATCCATGAATCCACATGGTAGGATTTGTAAAGAATTTATTCGTAAATCAGGGTGGAAAATAAGTATTTGGTCAATAACAAAAATACGACTCAGTACTTTGTAACATAACCTTTGTTGGTAATAACAGAGGTCAAACGTTTACTATAGGTCTTTACCAGGTTTGCACACACAGTAGCTGGTATTTTGGCCCATTCCTCCATGCAGATCTTCTCGAGAGCAGTGATGTTTTGGGGCTGTCGCCGAGCAACACGGACTTTCAACTCCCACCACAGATTTTCTATGGGGTTGAGGTCTGGAGACTGGCTAGGCCACTCCAGGACTTTCAAATGCTTCTTACGGAGCCACTCCTTTGTTGCCCGGGCGGTGTGTTTTGGATCATTGTCATGTTGGAAGACCCAGCCGCGTTTCATCTTCAAAGTTCTCACTGATGGAAGGAAGTTTTGGCTCAAAATCTCACGATACATGGCCCCATTCATTCTGTCCTTAACACGGATCAGTCGTCCTGTCCCCTTGGCAGAAAAACAGCCCCATAGCATGATGTTTCCACCCCCATGCTTCACAGTAGGTATGGTGTTCTTGGGATGCAACTCAGTATTCTTCTTCCTCCAAACACGACGAGTTGAGTTTATACCAAAAAGTTCTACTTTGGTTTCATCTGACCACATGACATTCTCCCAATCCTCTGCTGTATCATCCATGTGCTCTCTGGCAAACTTCAGACGGGCCTGGACATGCACTGGCTTCAGCAGCGGAACACGTCTGGCACTGCGGGATTTGATTCCCTGCCGTTGTAGTGTGTTACTGATGGTGACCTTTGTTACTTTGGTCCCAGCTCTCTGCAGGTCATTCACCAGGTCCCCCCGTGTGGTTCTGGGATCTTTGCTCACCGTTCTCATGATCATTTTGACCCCACGGGATGAGATCTTGCGTGGAGCCCCAGATCGAGGGAGATTATCAGTGGTCTTGTATGTCTCCCATTTTCTGATGATTGCTCCCACAGTTGATTTTTTCACACCAAGCTGCTTGCCTATTGTAGATTCACTCTTCCCAGTCTGGTGCAGGTCTACAATACTTTTCCTGGTGTCCTTCGAAAGCTCTTTGGTCTTGGCCATGGCGGAGTTTGGAGTCTGACTGTTTGAGGCTGTGGACAGGTGTCTTTTATACAGATGATGAGTTCAAACAGGTGCCATTCATACAGGTAACGAGTGGGGGACAGAAAAGCGTCTTACAGAAGACGTTACAGGTCTGTGAGAGCCAGAGATTTTCCATGTTTGAGGTGACCAAATACTTATTTTCCACCCTGATTTACGAATAAATTCTTTACAAATCCTACCATGTGGATTCATGGATTTTTTTTTCACATTCTGTCTCTCACAGTTGAAGTGTACCTCTGGTGCAAATTACTGACCTCTGTCATCATTTTAAGTGGGGGAACTTGCACAATCGGTGGCTGACTAAATACTTTTTTGCCCCACTGTATGTATATATATATATATATATATATATATATATATATATATATATATATATATATATATATTTATTTATTTATTTTTTTACATACATAGTTTTTTGTTGCCTTATGGTTCCAAGCGCTGTCACCAATCTTTGCATTTTGTTATTATCTCATGACACTTGTTTAATCAGCTACCATCTCTCCTGTGGACTTTTTAATGTCTACAGTCTCAGACCAACACAGCCCTGCCCTTCCCATATTAGATTCTTGATGAATGTGTGTTGTTGTTATTCAGCCTGGTTCAATGTGCCCCTTTTTAACTTTGAGCACCCGCCCCTTTAAACCTCTCTGCACAGCCCTGCACTGAACTCACTATCTTCTCCCTCTAACAGCCTCCACATGTTCTCACTGTAATTTCCCCTCATGAATGAATTTATGCTGCACTAATGTGAATGTTTGCAGGGAAATCAAACGCATTTCACACGCAGTACTCGAGCTGACTTACCTTTGTTTGAATGACGACTTGTACGCGCTGACTCCACAGATAAGGTACGAAAATATATCAGGCTACGTCTTCAGGGTTTCTACTCCACGGCCGTATTTCATACGGGTCCACATTTCCACTGCACGCTATTTTCTGCAAGTACCGCCGCTTCGCCTCTGGACGCAATCGGTCTCTATACAGTCCATTCTCTTTTGAGCTGCTTTTAAGCATCTTGTAATCGTCGTTCCAACACAGTGTGTTTGTTTTGATTCGTAGACCTCGAAAATGGTGCCGCGCTCCCACAATGCATTGCGGCGTGACGTCAACTCCAAAGCCCTATAGAACATGTTCTTTTTCATTGTCAAAATTATCAGGAATAAAGAAGAAAACTGATTCAAAACCTGTGGAACCTGCCAAAAAACAAGTTTTACTGCAAAGGATTTCTAGATGTGAAGGTTTTGTGGCTTTTTTCAGTTTCTAAAACAAACTCATTTGTACAGAAGGATATGAGGATGTATATGTCCGGTGGTGGGTTTTTTTCTTCTTGATTTAATGTATTCATTTATCTCTTCACTTAATCTTTCTTTATGTTTTTTTTTTTTTGATTTGGCATGAGCGATTTCCGGTCCTCACTCCAAGCCAGTTGGTGGCGGTAATGCACCACATGTTCTATCACAGCTGCGTCCGAGAGGACAGGAAACGTCTGTATGCGTCTGCAAACCAGGTAACTACACTCAGCTGAGCCTCTCTGCTAGTCGTTATTAGTTGGAGGGTTTTGCGTCACTTTCTCTCGGCTTGATAAAGGGCTGTATAGAAATCTCTGGTACGTAACACGTAACGTCATTTTTAGGGAGCGTCGCAGAGAAGTGAGGCTGTTTCTTTGTTTTTGTCGAGTTTTGATTGAAGACATGTTTCCAGTCCGTTTTTTACTCGTTTGTTTTTTCATTAATAACTTTACATTATCACAGAGAACAAGAAGGCGCTTTGTTTGTCACATTCACCTTATGTCTGTGAAGGTTCTCAGTCATCCAGGTCATCGTAGTCAAAGGAGCTTGCAAAGAAAAGCGTCTGGACTTCTTTAAGTTACTTGAAGACGTTTCACCTCTCATCCGAGAAGCTTCTTCAGTTCTAAGGTCAAATGGTGGAGAGTCCCAGATATAAACCTAGTGGGAGTTTCCCCCCCACAGAGGGACAAAAGGACCCCTGATGATCCTCTAATCACCTGAGCCAAGGTGTGAAACTGGGTGTGGGCCCCAATCAGCCAGTTTCGGGTGTGTTCATTGTGAAACCTGGCCCCACCTTATCATGCGAATTCCTGAGGTCAGATGGCCCAGGATGTGAGTGGGCGTTAAGGCGTCTGGGAAGGGATCTCAAAACTGGATTATAGATGGCAGAGAGTTGGTGTCGTAAACCCCGCCTCTGTTCAAAGATGGTCGCTCACAGTGGACATAGATGGCTTCTTTCACTCCTCTTTCAAACCATCTGTCCTCTCTGTCCAAAATGTGAACATTAGCATCCTCGAAAGAGTGTCCTTTATCCTTAAGATGCAGATGGACTGCTGAGTCTTGTCCTGTGGAGGTGGCTCTTCTATGTTGTGCCATGCGCTTGTGAAGTGGCAGCCACTTGGCAGCCACAGTGATAAATGGCTGAGATGGCTGCAGCTGTACGTGTGAGGTACCTACATGTTTCAAGATGAATTTGCAGAGATGTCATGTTTGGTGCTTACAGACATCACACTGCATTTTGTGATTTCGTAGCTATTGTTGTGATATTTTGGAGCTTCCCATGATCACCGTGACAGTCATTCATTTTAACATAACCTTTCTATTCCTTTCAGGGATCCTCATTTTTTTGGTGAGGAAGATCAGCAGCTGTGTCGACAGGCAACAGGTAACGGCATGCTTTTCTGTTAGTACTGTAGACCTTGGTCTGGTGCTCTTTTTTTAGTTTAACACAGTATTTTCATTTGCCGAAGTGTAAAAAGCTTGTTCCAGGAGAAACAAACTTTAGTGAGTTCTGCAAAATGATTCCCACCATTGCACACTCTGTCAGCCTCCAGTGTGCCCTTTTTTTGTCCTTTAACTGAAGAAAGTCGGTAGTCAGAACATATGAGATAAGTGAGATCCTCATTTTGCCTGCTTATTTCAAGATACAACATTTTCACAAACTGCTGTAGGATAACCTTGCTATTTGTCTTTTCCAACACTTCTACATTCATCCATATTTCCTTGTCTGCTTCTTTCCAGGTGAAAAGTACCTGAAATGGGTGAAAGATTTTGTTTCCAAAAACAAAAGCATGTGCGTTCACCTGAAGAAGCCAAGTGGTGCTGACCTGTGGATAGAAGAGCTTGAGAACACCAAATACGACGGGGATGATGATGAAGTTAACGCCTGGGGAAAATTCTACCTTCCCGAGATTGTAAAAATGCAGGTTATTGGTGTGGTAAAGGGCACCTCATGTCCATGTGACGAGCTTGTGCTGATGACGCGTGAGGACAAAAAGCTGTACGGCTATGACGGAGAGGAGCTGCATCTGGTGGCTTCCAGTTTCCTGGAACTATGTGACAAAACGATAGAGTATCCAGCATCCAAGCGCTACTACAATGGAGAGGCCTTCAAAGATATGGTGAGAAGTTAGACTGCTAAGAATAAGACTGGGGATGCCTAGTGTTAGAGATCAATCACCTGAGCTTTTCTTTGTATTGTTGTGTGTTCTGTTTAGACTGAGGAGGACTGGAAAAAAGTTAAGATGAGTGATGTGGGGAGGAAACTGCAGGAAGAACATAAAAAGCTGGTAAATGAAACCCAGTCAGCGTTCGTCAGCCTAATATCATAGGTGGGTATTGGAGCTGAGTATCATCACTGATTTCTAGAACCTGTTCAATTCCAATTCACAAGGTCCCAATTAGATTCCATTTAATTCTTACTCAGAGAGTCAGAAACATTATAATTCTGATCATTTATCAGTACTGACACTTGTGAAACTTCATCAGAGGTGTGAGCATCACAGCAGATGCTTTTGTGTCAAAGTAACTGAGGATAAAACACAAAACCATGAAGCAGATTTTCCTGGCCTAGCTTTTTACAGTAGATAACCTTAAAAATATTATTCTGCAGTAGAACAAAAGCAGACGAGAACCACGACTCAACAAATGTACATTGGCTGATGCTGCTGAAGTGATTCAGAGGTTTTAATAAGAGGTTTTAATAGAGACACAGCAGAGCATTTTGCAGTTTCACTTAATTTGAAAAAAATAAATAAAATTTGGTATTGAACAGCAGAAATGAGGCTGTCTTGTCGGAGGTCATTAAAAAAAAATGGCTGTAAACAACGGTAGACTGCTTCATAACAAGCAAGCGAATAATGCCAAAAACAGAGATTTGAGATGGGAAACGGTGTTCTTAAAGTACACTGAGAGAGGCAGAGAGCTGTGCTGTGTTGTTTTTCTGTGTGTGTTTTAATGGTGGTGGAAGCAAACCAGCAAAAGTAAGAGGGAATTCATGACAATGTTTATGTCAAGCGAAATGTGTCTTCTTTTGCTGCTGGTTTGGTTAGAGAGAGACAAAACGTGCAGCTTCAGGATCTGAGCAGCTTTCAGCACCAACGGCATCACAGCTCAGACTTGGATTCAGGATTAAGCCCTTTATGTTTGACTGTAGTGATTGTAGCTCTGTCCTTGTTATTAATCGCTTTAGTCAAACACAGCTATTGTTTGCTGGGATGTGTATATACTTGACAGTTTGTATCTCAGAGTTATCAAAGACACTGTGGATAATCATCAAGAGATTGTTGTCCTCTTAATAATGACCTATTTGATTGTTTGTTTTTTCTTCTTCTTACAGATTCTGGTATTTGGCCAAAAGAGAGCTTCACAATTCTTGGCTTCACCTGTGGTAGAAAAATGACTGAAGTTATGCAACACTCTCTAAAATTAAAGCTATGCAACGCTTTAACATGAATGGCGAAGGAGTGCATCTCTTTCACTGTCTCTTCCTGTCCTCTTCTCAGTCTTTGTTGTGGCACCTCTGCTATGTGTTATAGAAAGCACTTGGAATCATGTTCAATACAAAAACACCAAACTCGTGGGATTGCCCTAGCAAGCAGTTGGTAAAAACTAATTAAAACTGATATATATCAGCTTCACTTTCTAGCTGCAAAAGCACGTTTCTGCAAAAGCATGCAGTTTCCTGTCAGCACTTTTTGGCACAGAGTGTACTCAGAGTTAGGCCTTTCTTATATAAAGCAATATAATCAGCATATAAACATTTAAGATGATAAATTTAAAGCTCAACAGTAACTGCTATAAATATTATAACTACACATGTAGTGCTTTTGCTTAAGTAAATTATAGTTGGGATCATAATAAGAAAACATGTGTTTTTATTTTCTGTGTACCCTGGGTACAGACCAGTATAAACATGGGATTCTTCCCAATAAATGCTGTCTGATAATGCTTCATATTGCATTAAACACTAGATATGTAAGCAAACAAACAAAAACCCATAGAAGCCAGTTTTAATTATTAAATGTGACAATTACATGGAGATGGAAAGTAAACATGCTTATACACGTCTCTGTGATTACAGAAAATCCACACAGATGCTGTCAGAGCAGAGAATCTTTGATTTATCAGAATGATGAATGCAAATGATTTCATGAAATCTCACTCTTGTTCTGGGTTGTAAAATTCACCTGTCCAGTTAAACCGAATCCTTTGCAACACGGTTCTAAGAACCCTACCAACCTCATCCTCAGCTCTCTGCCTGTTATCCTTTTCAGCTGAGTATTCATCCACATGTGTTTCAACTTCTCTCTCATTTTCAAGCAAATTGCTCAGGCTCTCAGCTTCAGCACAGTTACCATATGGCCACTCTCTGAGGTCTTCTGTGTTCAAGCCAAACAAATTCTTACATGATCTGCAAGGCTTCATTCTGGCACCATCACGGAGACAAAAAGCCTCACACCTGATATTTCCAGGTACTTCAATTGTTCCATCAAAGTAATCTTTCTGGACTGTGTTTGGATAATAGGTCATCACCGCACCAGATACATATTTATGCCATTTGCTAAGACAGGAGGCAGCAATCATAATTTTCCTAGCGTTAGGACCTTTGGTGGACATGGAGACTCCGCAGTACCTTTCTGATTTGTTGGTTTGGGATTTTTGAGAAATGCAGATGGTGGACGAGACGAAAGCTGTTTTTTTATTATTCTCTTCTAAGTCCAAGTCTGTGAGGAGATCTTGCAGACTCTGCTTTATTTGCTCTTCATTCTCTGAGTTATTTTGCAGGACGATCTGAAAACAGTTACAGATCTGGTCAAAGTGTTGCACCTGATTATATAGTTGTTTTTCATAGAAAGTTGATCAACATGTTTGTTTCGCTGCTTGACTTGTTTAACTATGCAGGACCATTGGATGCTTTTGATTTAGACATTTTAAGATAGGGGGTGAAACATGTCACAAAAATCTATTTAATTTTAAATCAATAAGCAAAAATCCATCTTTGTTCTCACTAATTTATAATTAAATTTGCTAATTGACCTTTTTTTTCTATTTTGCTATGCCGGGCTGTCAAAACACGCTGAATTTAGAGTCTTTGAGCTGACTTAACTGTTAGATTTGTATTGTTGATTGTCATTTATGCTTAGAAATATTTACTTATATATGCTTAGAGTTTTGTAATTAGTTGTAGATTGGTAGAGGTTTTGATCCTTGATAGTCTGCAAACTTTGTGTGTATTAGACAGCACTTTGGGAGCATGAGAGGTCATACCGTGTTTTATTGTTTTATGGTAGGATTAACGTAGTTGTATTTGTTTTAGTTTAAGTGCTCTTTGTTTAGATGAACTGCAGGACTTCCTCACCGTGTTATCTAGGATGAACCATCTAGGGTGAGGGGGAGGCTACCCTCTTCCTGACCAAGGATGTTTGACCCTTTGATCAGCAGTCCCCACACACACACACACACACACACACACACACACACACACACACACAGGCAAGGTACTCTTTGTTTGTATGTAGACGTCGTATGTTAATGAACCTATGCATATTCATGTAACCTCAATAAAAGGACAGTGTATGGGAGAACGGACGAGAGCTACTGGGGTCAAGCGAAGGAACGGTGCCTGTCCGGTTCTCTCCCGTGCACGAGTACCATGAAGAAGTTTGCCTACTTGTGTCTTGCTTGCAGTGTAATTATATTGTCTTAACGTTCCAGCGAATAGGTTTATGCTACAAACCTATCATTAACAGATCCAGCAGCTACACAGTGACAGCATCATATACGCCTTGAAGACTGTAAGCATCTCCAATAATGAGTCTGTTAGACATTATTTAGAACTAACAAATTCTGAAGCAAGTCTCCAGCTCTCCTGCAGTCTCTGTGTTTGGTGGAGAAGTATAGCTAGAAGCATATGTTGAAGTATAAGGTACAGTATGGATTTTCTTTGGATTTCTCAGTAAAAAAGCACTTTGCATTATACTTTCCTAAAAACTGGAAGTTTGTCAGATTGACTGAAAATGTGAGAAGAGTTATCTTACCATGTCGAGCACACAGGAGAAGGGACTTCGCCTGGGAAGCTGAGTCGAATACAACTTTAAAGGCCTGGGATATCTTCTCATTAAAGAACCCAAAACAAAAGGATTAGGGAAGATTTCTTCTGGAGAAAAGGGGATGTTGTTGATTTTGCCCAGAAACAACATGCTGTGAAGGATCTGTTGAGTGAAAACATATTTGCTTATTGTTAGTAGTGATAAACAGGACTGTCTTAAAAGTGTCAAAGGTAACACACCTCATCCACCAAGTGTTGACTTCCCGGAGTCATGTAAGAGCCCCGAACCATCCTCTTGGTAATCTTGTAGGCATTAGTTTTGAACCTCCTTTGAGAAATTGTTGTCTTCTAAAATGATAATGATCGAGCAGTTAGGGATTTAAAAACACAGGAGATCTGATAACTTTGGCTACAGCAGAGTCTGCAGACATACCTATTTTGCTCTTGGTCGGCCTATTTTAAACATGAGAGAAAACATAGTTAGTGAAATGTTGATAACATACAATGACTATCATTGGTGGCTGAAAAGATGCCAGGTAACAAGTGAAAAGCTGCTACTTACCATCGCCACAGTCTAAGAATGAAACAGGAAACACTGAGCGAGTTGCCTCCATCTTAAAGCTGTTGATCATGTGATTTAAAGGAAAGCCACACCCAGCTCTTTCCTGGAATTTTACTCGACTGTAGAAAACTGCTCCATTTGCCCCGCCCACCCATGATCTTTAATATCTGCCAAAAACAACCTTTTGGTTGTCAGTAACCAGCCGATCGTTTGCGCGATTAAAAAATGACTTTGTGCGGCGGCGTTCCCACCGCGAGCAGAACTCCGGCTCAAAAACCGCTGTTTTTGAACACTTTTATTTACTTAAGCACTTTAATGGGCTTACTTTGAAACAAAGTGCGATTGAATGATTATTGTTATGTGTTGCCTTGAATTCGGCTATGCTGTCTGTTAGACAGCTGTTTTCCTTTATTGTTGTTTTTGTATTGTTTGTAGCGAACGCTACTGGAATGTATAGATTAAGCTACGTAGCCAAGATAATTAATAATTTAACTGTTGTACATTGGTTGATGATGATTTGCATTGTTACATAGGCTTGCAGAAAAATATATTTGTTTACCGGTAAACTGAATCGAACTTGATGTGCTAATGGACGTTTTTCTGACCTACAGGTCAGGTTTTGTTCCCTCCCTTTGAATTAATCTTCTTCATATTGAAGTGGCGAGCCGGTAGGACCATTCTTTGTTTCCCTCTTTCCCCCACTTAGCCGTCTTTGGATTACGGACATATTTCCCCATTTGTATGAAGCTGGACTCTAAGGAGGAATACCTTAAAAGTGAACTTTAAAAAGAAGAGGACCAAAAAGGACTTTTGCACAGAAAGATCACAGCATTGATTTATTATTTAATTGTGGGCATTTATGTTGTGTGTTGTGTTAATTATTTTGTTCCATTTCCCCTTTCCTCCATTTATTCAATATATTTTTGGTACAAGATATTGCAGTCTTTGGTCTCATCATTCACACCATCTAGGCTCCATAAAGAACTATTTCTTCTGCGCATCAGTCAGTAAACTCATCCATTGAAATAAACTAGTCCTTAAATAACTTTGAGTTACACAGTGGCAAATGTAATAGAGAAAGACACAGGGCCACCTGAAATCTGTCGTCCTATCTGATTCAAAACCAACATGTAGGAGAATCTGGAATCTTTGATTTTGAGTTAAAAATAAAATATGGGTAAAATGCAGAAATGTTTTTACTAACATGTACTAACAGAGACTTGGAGGAGAGAGACCTAATGTTTAATAATCCACATTTCACTGTTTTACTCTTTGGTTCAGATGTGGATACTGTATTGTTCTTTCTTTGTGACTGTTTATGTTTAAGTTGTTTGTTGCTGGTTTTTAGTTTGTTTTTTGTCTGTTTGGAAGCTGACACAGTCTCTATGGAGATGGGTTTTTGGGGGGTAGCAGGAGGAGAGAAGCTGCAGAGAGGCGTGTAAGACTGCAACTCTGCTTCCTGGTCCCAACTCTGGATAGTCATATTTTGGGGGGTTTAATAAACTACTACTGCATGATGTAAAGCTGAAGTATTACACAGCTTTATGAACCTCCTGTTATCCTGGTAGACGAGTACAGCAATAAATCTTTTACTTGAACATCTTCTGGCTCCAATAAGCTTTGAAATGTGACCATGAAGTCAGAGACACACTGACTGAAACCCACAGCTGTGACTGTGGATCACATCCACACACAGTGTAGCTGCTGTCTCTGTGTGAGGTCTGTGTATATATGTACATATTTATGCTTATATTCATATTCTCTTATTCCCCTTTATTTGATATCCTAATTCTGTGCTGTGTAAAAGTTTGTCGGTGTTCTGCTGCTACAAACTGGATTTCCTGGAGGATAAACATGAGGGATTCATAAAGTTCTATCTCTCTGTTAAAATCCCCCAAAATCAATGAAATGTGAATTTCAGGCAGACGTGTTTTTAAAAGAGTCTCTTTAATGGAAAAATGTGTTTTTAAAACCAGCCAATAGGAGCGTCTGTGGATATCAGCTGAGGCTGAACGCAGGAACACCATCACATATAAATACACAGAATTAAATCACTAGATAAAAGACGTCATTAAATAAGGATCAAATCAACATGTCAGAGGTCAAAGGTCAGTCAGAAGAGGTGTGGTTAAACACTGGCAGTGCAGCGACCTAATGCAGTTTGGTTACCGCCACGGGAAAAGCCCCGCCCCCTCTGAGCCTCCGCTGTGTCCTCAGCACATCCAGGAGCAGCAGGTCAGAGGGGGCGGGGCCATGTCAGGACTTATTTTAAGTAAAATTTAAAGTGGAGCGACGGCAGGAGTCACACAGCAGTAACCAGCTCTGTCTGCCAGGGTCAAAGGTCAAACAAGTCCTGCAGCTGACCCACACACAGACTTACACTGATCCACAGAGAGTGATGAATCCACACATCACTCGGCTGGAGGAAGCTGGGTTTCCACACCGTCCAATCAGAAACCAGTGTTGACGCTGAGACCCGTCTCTGTAACAGGAAGTCCATGAACAGGCAGACCCTCTGCAGCAGGCTGACCTGTGACCTCTGAGACAGAGGGAGGAGTTTGTGTCAGCAGGGGGCGCTGCAGCATCGCCTGAGAGCTTTAAGAACAACAGCAATAAACAGGAAGTGAAAGTCACACTTCTGTTGGTGTGCGTTATCAGCAGACCCCACCCTCTGCAGGAAGCTGAGATAAGAAGCAGCCAATCACAGAGCAGAGAGCGTGTGACTTCCTGTTCCTGCTGTTACTGTGACAACAGCTCCTGGCACAGAGAGCAGCTTTCTAAAGAGGAAAGATGCTGCTGTCACCCCCGGGTGTCATGTGACCCGCCTGATGTACCGATTTAAGACTGTAAGAACAATAATAACAACATGTTTTAGTCAGGTGATCCATGCAGAGCAGATCCATGTGACCAAACACAGCTGGATCACATGTTTCCTCTCCTGGAAACAGAAAGCCTTCATGTATAAAGGCTCATGTACCCACTGAGCCCTGCTCTCAGATCTGTGAGGCTTTAACAAACAACAGTTTAAAGTCATGTTTAGCATCTTCTGTCAGTGTGGAAGGTCACACACTTTCCTGAGTGTTGAACCCTGAACTACTAGCTGTTCATGTCAGCCTGGACATAAATACAGACCTGCCTGCTGTCATAGACCCCAGCACTCACATGTTACTTATAAGTGACTCATATGTATGCATGTATATATTGTGTATATTGTGCTATTTCTTACTTAGTGTGTTGTGTCTTTGTTCCTGTTTGTGCTGCAGCACTGTAACCTAAATAATTTCCCCTGGGATCAAAAAAGTATTCTGATTGTGATTAAATGAAAGCAGTCAGAGCAGAGGACGGTGATGTAAGGAATGGGATTTTAATCAGCCAGTCTCCTTTAACTCTCAGCATCACAAAGTAATGTGGTAACATCTGGACTGATGTGTTTACTGTCAGCTAGTTTAAATGCTGTAGGCTGCAGCCGTTGCTCTAACACTATAACTGTAACAGGGCTCAGTGCTGCTTCTAACAGTCTGAGCTGCTTCAGGCTTTATTTGTGAGGAGCACAGCAGCTTACAAACACATGGCTGGGCCTGGACCCAAAGGAGTGTTTGTTAAAGCCTGCAGTGAATCCAGCAGCAGAATGATGGAAATGCAACACAGCAATGATGAAGAGGAGCAGCATTAAAGCCAAAGTCCAGTTCATACAGTTAGGTCCATAAATCAAATAAGGGAAAATAAAATGTTGTTGGATGCACCTGTCTGCACCCTTAATGCTCTCTGGTCGCTATGGTAACGCGTAAACATTTCTTTCAAAATAAGACACACGACTACAACACGGGAAAAGACCCAGGGAAACGAAGTTAACGATAAAAACCCTGAAAACCATTGTTGGATTTATATTTTATCATTGTCATTGTTATTGGGGAATATCTAACCATATATGCTCAGAGGTGTAGAACCAATTGTGTAATGATAGTAGTCTTTAAAGACTTTGTGTGACTCCAGAGTGTTCTGGCATTCACACCCACGTCCTGGGATCATGGGAGAGGTGCTACCTTCTTATTGTTTTGTGGTAGGATGTCTGTTTTAGTCTAAGTGCCTTTTGTTTAGATGAACTGCTGGACTTCCAGACCAGCAGGTTTAGGGAAGTCGTTTATGGGGTCACACTCTGACTCCACACACACACACACACACCTACATAACATACAGACTGGTACCTTTGTTCACGTGTATGTTAATGAACCTATGTATGTTCATGTAACCTCAATAAAAGAACAGTGTTACGAGGGAACGGACGAGAGCGACTGTGGTCAAGCGAAGGAACGGCATTGGTCCAGTTCTCTCCCGTGCACGAGAAACATAAAGAACTACTCGTGTCTTGGGTGAACCCATTGTGAGATCTAGCCCCACGCTATCATGTGATTTCCTGTGATCAAATGTCCCAGGATGTGAGTGGGCGTTAAGACGTCCATGTCCCTCTTCAAGCAACTTAAAGAAGTCCAGACGCTTTTCTTTCCAAGCTCCTTCAACAACATCATTCATAGAACAACTTCCAGCTTCTTTTGCTCGGCTACAGTTTGGATGGATTTGCATTTAAACATACAACAAGACTAAAATGGTTAGGGTCAGGAGGTCAAAGGTCAGAGCTCCTGTGGGTCTGAGGGCGGCCTCACGCTGGAGAAGGATGAAGGAGTCTGACCTGAGCCAGTGTTTGACATGAACACATCAGCACTGCTGTCAGTGAGCCTAACGACAGCCGTTAGCATCATTTCAGTGTTTCAGTCATAAAAACACTTCCTGTCTCTGTGGTGGTTACAGTGACATCATGCAGTTTGTGCTTTGACCTCCAGAGGGCGACAAATCAGCACAGACAGAGAGCTCCATTCAAACTTTGCT
Organism: Maylandia zebra; assembly: GCF_041146795.1. Taxonomy (NCBI): domain Eukaryota; kingdom Metazoa; phylum Chordata; class Actinopteri; order Cichliformes; family Cichlidae; genus Maylandia; species Maylandia zebra. The sequence goes on from NW_027490041.1 coordinate 9,669,835, forward strand.
GCCATCAGGAATAATTCTTCAAATATAATCATCAGTGTTTGAGCAGTTATGATATCAGGGACAATCTAGACATGTGTGACAATACTGAACATGTCACATGACACACCTCAAACATCATGTGATCCACTCTCAGTCTGCACTTTCATTCATGACTTCAACAGGTTGAAATGAGCTTTGAAGAAACATTCAGTGAAATAAATCTTTCATGGATTCATGTGAGCAGCAGATGAACTTTGTACCAACAACATCTTCAATAACAGAGTCTGAATGAAGCTCAGGTGTTGATGCTGCTCCCTGATTGGACGCTTGCTTTCAGCTCTGCTCTCAGTCTTTACTGCACAGGTGAAGGTAGAAAGTGTGACTGGATCTATAGACTGGAAACAGAGAAACATGCTGAACATTTGAAGCTTTGCAGCAGAAATGTTCATGTTACAAATACAGCAGAGCTGATCTGGGATCAGTGTGTTCACACCTGCAGCTACAACAAGGTTTCATGTCTCCACACGTCAGCATGTGAACTTTACTCTGACTCAGTCTGAGCAGTCAGACGGCATATTTTTAAAGTTAACACATCAGCACACACAGAGCTGAGCCCCTCCCACCTGTGCTGAGTTTCAGGTGGAGTCCCGCCTCCTTCCAGGAAGCAGCTCACCTGTGTGTCCGTGTTTAGTGTCCAGGTGTGGAGTGGAGCTTGTTGTTGGTGTGTGAAGAAACTGTAAGTTTGCTTTGTTTCCTCCTTTAACAGTTTGTCTTTAGGAACTTTACTGTTTGTTCAGCTCGTGTTTGATTTCTTCACACAACAAACTGTGTGTGTTTGTATTTCCGGTCTCTCCATTAAAGTCAGTGTGTAATGTTTCCTGGCTAACATCAGCTGTGTGCAGCTTAGTTCAGCACAAATCTGCCGCTCCATAGTTCACGGTAACGGACTCACAGCTGGACCAACGAGGCCGAGTGTGTCCGCCACTCTGAGCTACGTTCGTGTTTGTGTACTTGTAGTTTGTACTTTGAGTTCACTCAGAGCCCACAGAGGACGCAGCGTACGTGATGACGTCACAGCCCTTTACCTCCTTTACTCTCACTGTGATTAATATTTACACACGAGACACCTGCAGAGCTCTGACGCTGAGCTAGCACACAGCATGCTAACGCTAAGCTAACGCTAAGCTAACACTAAGCTAACACTAAGAGTTCTTACAGACACGAGTTAAAAAGCTGCTTTTAGTGTGAGTCCAGGACTGAGAGCAGCAGCAGAGCTGATGGATGATGAATTACTGGATGGAAGAAGCTTCTCATTAGCAGTGAATCAGTGTGTGTCAGTGAATGCATTGTGTGTGCTTCAGGCTCCATCTAGTGGACTGATAGCAGAGCAGCTGATGGCAGCTTCCTCTGCCTCACACTGCTGTCTGACTGCATCCAGCTGACACTGAGATGAAGCAGGAAAGAAGCAGCTGATATTTGGACAGCACACATGATGAAAGGAGGATTTCAGCTGATGTGCACATGAATGATTTGTGTTTCCTCTGCAGGTAGAAAGTGTGTGTGAGCTGAATTGAGCAGCATGGATCAGTGTGAGGACAGAGAGGAGGGAGTCCCTCCCTCTAAAAGCACTCTGTGTGGGGAACATGAGAGCCAGACCAAAGCTCAGAGGTGAGATGACCATCTCTAACTGTCCATGACTCTTCTCCATGTCACAGCTCAGCACTCACATCACTGCTGCATCATTATTCACAGGAACCAGCCTGGACCTCCACCCAGCTCTGTGTCCTTACAGAGTGACTGGTCTAAAGGTCGCTTCATTAATTTTAAAGTCCAGCCTGTGTCTGCTGCAGAGAGGTGAGCTGTTAGCAACATGAACTCTTTGATTAAACTGCTCGATGTTGTTGGATATAAACTACAAACACGTCGTTCCCTCAGTCCCATTTAAACTGTCTTTTAAAACAAGCCTTTGGTTTCTAAACAACTGAAAACCCACTTCAGCAAACAGGAAGTGATCAGAGCGTCCGTCCACTTCCTGTCAGGCCCTGCAAACATTTCATATTGAAGAAAAGTAGTTGACATCTCACATTTTTACTCCACCACATTCAACCATTGTGACATTTTACAGCATGAAACTCTTGTCACATGACTCCTGTTATGTTATAGAGTCATGTGACCACCAGGGAGGGATTTGTATGGATGAAACTCATTCAAATCAATCTGATTCATCAATGGAAACATTTTTGGTGTAAATGCAGCAACACTGAAAACGCTGAAGATAAAAACACAACAGATGAAATATGAACAAATCGAGGCTTTGAATACACGTGTGTGTGTTTGAGACACAGAGATAAATGGATTGTGTGTCTGTCCTATTGCTGCGTGAGGGTTTTATTGTAGATTTTGTGCGTGTACACTTTTGACCACGAAGGTGTTGAAAGGGCGTAAAACAGTTGGAGGCACCAGAGTGAACACTAGTGCTGTCAGTAGATTAAAACATGACTAATTAATGACACAATCTTCTGTCATTAATCCTGATTAATCACAATTACTTGATCAATAGCTGCAGTTACATTTTTCCAACTTTATATTTAAACCTGTAACAGACGTTTACACCATATAATGAAGTCAATGCAGAATAAACACAAAGAATGTTAAACGCTTCAATTCAAAGAGACTTTGAATAGTTTTCAGTCTTTAACTCAGCTTCTCTGCTGTAAATACAACTTTGTAACAAACATATATACTAAAAGCTAAGTGTGCACTAATATATAATAATATATAATCTATATTACTGCTGTTAATGAAAATGTTTAATCAGACTCATCACAGGGTTACTGTGGATTCATTTGGATTAATCACCATTAAACATCATTTTTAATGTAAACGAATCAAATTTCATTTCATGAGCAAACAGACTCGAGAGAAAAGGGCAAATTTACACACTTAACATGTTTATTGAACATGTAAACATTGATTAACCTCCTGAATGAGCCGACCCCCCCAGGGACAGTCCTGCATGCTAATGATGGGCTCTGCTCTGTACCTGCAGGATTCTGTCAGCCACAAACTCCTCAGCTGATCCTGAATCTGAGCCCATCTGTCAAACAATCATTTTCTTCACAGGTCTGTGGAGGTGGCACTGATCCTGCAGCAGTCTAACACTCTCTGTCACTCTTCTTCAAGTCTTTGACACGAGGAACCAAAACTATGTTATTAACAACACTAACAGGTCTGCAGTTTGTCCACTTGGCAGTTGTGTCATCAGTGCTTTGCATCGTTGTGATATTTTAAGCTGGAAGTGCTTCGGTGAAAAGAAAATTCCTTCTGTCACGATGTGCAGAATCCTTCATGTTGGTCGGCTGGTCCGTCTTGTTATTTTTTTAATACTCAAACTTTCTATCGAGAGGTCAGTGTGTGTTTGTCATCTTCCATATTGAGCTGATTGGTTCAGCTGCCGTCACTAACAGATGTGCTGCACATCTGCACATGTGTTGAAGTGCGTTGATAGAAACATTTCAGGGATTTTGAGTCATTCTGCTCTCCAGATGTGTCGTGTTAAAGGTTTTTATCATGTTAATCATGATAACAGATGAACCCCTAACCCTAACCCTACATGTTAATTTTGACAGCAGTGGTAAATCCTTTTTAATGTTCTTCTGTCAGATCATTGATTAGACTCGACTCCAAATACGAGACTCGGAAAACTCAAATGAAAACTCAAATCAAAGCAATGAGAAAAGGACTTCTTGTGTTAGAATGAAAACATATGGAAGTGGTCAGGTTTCAAACACTCGATGAATCTACTGCACAGTTACATTCAGGGACCTTTGGCCTCCTGAGAGCATTAGTTGATGGTTCATCACAGTTTTCTCAAAGTTTCCTCTGAGCTTCTGCAACATCATCACTTCCATCACTGATGAAAGAAAGTTCATAGAAAACAGAAAATATATCTTCAGAATCTGAGAGTCTAAAACTTGACAGACTTGATTCAGATGAAGTTATTTGAGCAGAAACTCCTGGATCTTTATCCTGTGTTGATCTAATCCTTCATGGTTCTTCCACAGAGTGGACCAGCAGAGCTCAGAGGTTCCCAGTGGTCAGTCTGCCCAGCAGCATCAAACACAGCTGGACGCCATATTTATGGTCTGTACATGTACAACAACTACTTTATTATTAATAATAATGCATTTATTTATAGGTCCCTTTCAGAACACCAAGGACTCTGTCGACTAAATGACCAAAAGAAAACAAACTTTGAAATCAGACGGTGCAAATGTGATCACAGGGAAACGTTTTAAACATCGAGGCTTTAAACAAAAACCAAAGTGACACAGTTTGTAGTCGAGATCAGTGGGAATGAAGCTGAATAACTGTTTCTTCAATAACTTTGAGCTCTTAAAAAACAAAAACTAGCTGAAAGTCTGGCTGCTCTTATGAAAAGTACAGAGAAATTATGGGTCGCTCAACACTTGTGCACAATATAGGAGTTTAAATAAATCTGAAGAATAACTCAAAGTCCTACAATCATACTGATAAAATCATCTACAGCTAACTATCCAAGTGGATTTGTTTAAGACAGCTCCATCTGCTGGTGGCCCTCTGCAGGTGCATGAAAGGGGCGTGTTTATATTGAAAGTAGTAGAGAAAGTAAACCCCACGGGAAGGAGGAGGACTCTCAGCAGCTTCCAGCTCATATTCAGACATTTGACTTCTCACTGAAAGCAGCAAGTTTGAGTGTCTGTACCTTAGTTAGAAGAGATAACATGTCAGTAGTAATTAGAGTTGATTGAGCAATGCTGTCCTTGTAATGTAGTTTATTATTTTTATGGACAAGTCCAGTTTTTCTGTAGAGCCTCTCAAGTTGGTGACAGCAGCAGTGGAAGTTCACGTGTAAACCAGAGCAGCAAATCAGGTCCAAATGTGTTGTTCACAGTGAGTGGGATCATCAGTGTGCTGCTATGTTAACCTCCTGCAGCAGGATGTGTTTGGTCAGAGAATGGATAGATCACGAAGTCATTGTTGAGTTTAGGGAGACAGTAGACAGTTGGAGGAGGTTCAGCCAGTTGACACACAGTAGATAAAATAACTGAAGGCAGGAGCAGACACCTGTATGACTTTCCACCTCTCACATAGATTATTTCCCTGGGCAGCGCCACAGGGCTGGTAGATGTAAACAAAGCTGGAGGAGAGGATTTATTCATCTGAGAAAAGTCACAGAGTTGTGTCTTGATGCTCAATCATCCAGGTACGTAAATCCCAAAAAGCTTGATTCTGTTCATCTGGATGTTTTCAGTGGGAGAAACGTTTCATCATCATCAGGTGACTTCTTCAGTCTCAGCTGACTGCAGGTTTCAATCTCATAAACAGGACATTTGTATGACTGAAACCAGCCCACTGAAGGAACAATGGGCTGGGAGGTCAGTTCATTGATCATTGGTACGCATATTGTCAGGACCATTGATCAATGGTTGTTGATCAATGGTCATGAGTCCAGTTCACAGAGAGCTGGGGAATGGCTGCAATCACAGCATGTAAGATGGTGACAGTTGTACCCTTAGGCCCCTCCTCCATTCAGAGATGGTCTTTCCTTTTCACATAAATGGCCTCCTTGACTCCGCCCTCAAACCAGCGTTCACATTTACTCAGGACCTTCTTGATGTGAAGTTCTTCTGCTTCGCTGGCTGCTGTGTCTGTGGGGATGGTGTTTGTTCTGTGTTGTAGCGCCCTGATGACGCCCAGTTTGTGCCCCAGTGGATGATGAGAGTCAAACCTTAAATACTGATCTGTATGCGTAAACAGAGTGAACCTTTAAGACCAGTTGTCTGTACGATCAACTCAGTCACCTGAAACATCTCCAAGTTTCTGGCTTTGATCATCAACCTGTTGGTAGTTCAGCTCTGAACACCAGTGAAATGTTTCTCCCACTGAAATCGCTGCATTCATATGAACAGAATCAACGCTTTGGGATCATGGAGTTGTGGACAAAGTCTCAGTTAATCAGATAAAGTCAAACCTATAATTGGTAAAGAGTTCGTGGATGATATGCCCCTTGATCGTAAAGAAGTGGATGTTGTGTGGACTAAAGTTCAGAGTGGTGGGTCATTCATAAATATTCTGTTCCAGCTGCTGGAGGACAACATCATCACTTTTGTGAAGAACGAGCTGAAGAAGATCCAGAAGGCTCTGAATCCAAATAAGCCCCAGTGCTTGGAGTTTCAGAGGGAGGATGATGAGCAGAGGAGAAACAGCAGAGATGCATTTGTGAAGATCACAGTGGACTTCCTGAGGAGAATGAAGCAGGAGGAGCTGGCTGACCGTCTGCAGAGACGTAAGAGGATTTATCTAAAGATTTAAGCTGCTGGATAAATGAGACACTTGTGACACCAGTGTGTTCAGTCATTTCTCAGTGGGTCAGAAATTGTCATCAGCATTTTGTAAAATATGATTGTTAAAGTTGTATTTTTATTATTATTATTCAGAACTTCCAGCTGCAGTTTGTCATCGTAACCTTAAATCCACCCTGAAGAAGAAGTTCCAGTGTGTGTTTGAGGGCATCGCTAAAGCAGGAAACCCAACCCTCCTGAATCAGATCTACACAGAGCTCTACATCACAGAGGGAGGGACTGCAGAGGTCAATGATGAACATGAGGTCAGACAGATTGAAACAGCATCCAGGAAACCACACAGACCAGAAACAACCATCAGACAAGAAGACATCTTTAAAGCCTCACCTGGAAGAGATGAACCAATCAGAACAGTGCTGACAAAGGGAGTAGCTGGCATTGGGAAAACAGTCTTAACACAGAAATACAGCCTGGACTGGGCTGAAGACAAAGCCAACCAGGACATCCAGTTCATATTTCCATTCACTTTCAGAGAGCTGAATGTGCTGAAAGAGGAAAAGTTCAGCTTGGTGGGACTTGTTCATCACTTCTTTACTGAAACCAAAGAAGCAGGAATCTGCAGCTTTGAAGACTTCCAGGTTGTGTTCATCTTTGATGGTCTGGATGAGTGTCGACTTCCTCTGGACTTCCACAAAACTACAATCCTAACTGACCCTAGAAAGTCCACCTCAGTGGATGTGCTGCTGATAAACCTCATCAGGGGGAAACTGCTTCCCTCTGCTCGCCTCTGGATAACCACACGACCTGCAGCAGCCAATCAGATCCCTCCTGACTGTGTTGGCATGGTGACAGAGGTCAGAGGGTTCACTGACCCACAGAAGGAGGAGTACTTCAGGAAGAGATTCGGAGATTCGGAGCAGGCCAGCAGGATCATCTCCCACATCAAGACATCACGAAGCCTCCACATCATGTGCCACATCCCAGTCTTCTGCTGGATCACTGCTACAGTTCTGGAGGATGTGCTGGAAACCAGAGAGGGAGCAGAGCTGCCCAACACCCTGACTGAGATGTACATCCACTTCCTGGTGGTTCAGGCCAAAGTGAAGAAGGTCAAGTATGATGGAGGAGCTGAGACAGATCCACACTGGAGTTCAGAGAGCAGGAAGATGATGGAGTCTCTGGGAAAACTGGCTTTTGATCAGCTGCAGAAAGGAAACCTGATCTTCTATGAATCAGACCTGACAGAGTGTGGCATCGATATCAGAGCAGCCTCAGTGTACTCAGGAGTGTTCACACAGATCTTTAAAGAGGAGAGAGGACTGTACCAGGACAAGGTGTTCTGCTTCATCCATCTGAGTGTTCAGGAGTTTCTGGCTGCTCTTCATGTCCATCTGACCTTCATCAACTCTGGACTCAATCTGCTGGAACAACAACAAACAACCTCCAAGAAATCTAAATTATTTAACAAACCAAACCTACAATCTCTCCACCAGAGTGCTGTGAACAAGGCCTTACAGAGTCCAAATGGACACCTGGACTTGTTCCTCCGCTTCCTCCTGGGTCTTTCACTGCAGACCAATCAGAGTCTCCTACGAGGTCTGCTGACACAGACAGGAAGCAGCTCACAGACCAATCAGGAAACAGTTCAGTACATCAAGGAGAAGCTCAGTGAGAATCTGTCTGCAGAGAAAAGCATCAATCTGATCCACTGTCTGAATGAACTGAATGATCGTTCTCTAGTGGAGGAGATCCAACAGTCCCTGAGATCAGGAAGTCTCTCCACAGATAAACTGTCTCTTGATCAGTGGTCAGCTCTGGTCTTCATCTTACTGTCATCAGAAGAAGATCTGGATGTGTTTGACCTGAAGAAATACTCTGCTTCAGAGAAGGCTCTTCTGAGGCTGCTGCCAGTGGTCAAAGCCTCCAACAAAGCTCTGTAAGTACATATGTGATCATAGCTTTAGCTTTTAAATGTTTATTCTAGTTAACACAAATCAGGTGGAACAACTCAAATAAAATATCAAAAATATTAAGTGGTCATCGGTACTCAGTTTGTTCAATACTGAATACAATGGAGCACAAATTGTCCACGTTTCTGAAATATTTCTGGGTGTAACTGTCACCAAAGTGCAATTTAGACCTGGCCTGTGGTTGTTATCTAAGTGATAATCATCAATTCTACTAAAACAAATACAAAATAAAGAAGTTTGACACATTCTGTTGATATCAAAAGCACACTGAACAATTCAGTGTTGTTTTACTGCTGTTCTCTCTTCACTTCTTCTCCTCTGATTCTCTCCACATGTTGCTCTGCATCAGTGCTCAGTTTCCTGACAAAACAAGATGAAATATTGCTAAATATAATAGTATCTCATTACGCTTCAACAGAAGTGTTTTATTTTTGTAATTGTTTATCTGTTATTTTTCAGACTGAGTCACTGTGACCTGTCAGAGAGAAGCTGTGAAGCTCTGGCCTCAGGTCTCAGCTCTCAGACCTCTAATCTGAGACAGCTGGACCTGAGTAACAATAACCTGAAGGATTCAGGCGTGAAGCTTCTGTCTGAAGGACTGAAGAGTCCACACTGTACACTGGAAACTCTCAGGTGAGATCAAGCATTTTTCTTTCATCAACTGACAGAATTAGCAGATTAATAAGGCAGTCCTCTAATAAAAGGAGAAGTGGAGGTGTTTTGAAGGGCAACGTACTCTTATGTTAACAAGACAGGAAGTAGTTCCTGGGAACTGCTTCCTTTGTTATTGTCTAAGTAGAAACATGATGGTGAAACAGTGATGAGTTTGCAGAGGTGGATCCACAGCACACAACACAACAATGCTGTTGCGTGCTGAAAGCAGACTTCTCACAGATTCTGAGGCTGCAGGTTTCATCACTGTCCAACCAAAATTCACTGAACCAGCAGTAAATGAACGTCCAAAACTACACTTCATGTTTAAAAAACAGATGATCAGGGGGATTTGTGTTTACATCTTTTTTGTGTGATCTGTTCACCTGCTGTTTCAGCTGTTTGGTGGTTGTTGAGATGGTTTTGTGAACCTTTAGCTGAGATTCTGACGTTTCTGTAGATACCACACATGTCTAATTACTTTGTACAGCATGAATGGCCATAACGAGGTTTTTAACAGTAAGAAAAGTTGTAAAACTTCAGAAAATATAGTTAAAAGTCCAAAACCTTCTACGTCTGGTGGCTTGTGGTAAGGAGCAGATCAAACGAGTAAAGAATTACGTTATAATTATAAATGGCTTCAACAGCACATTCAGGTCTGTGAGACTCATTCAGACACTGAGCCGTGGCTCTGTGCTACATGCACATATTTCTGCATCTCTGCCATTCAGACACACTTTATATATAGTTTATTTTATGTAGTATTCAATACTGAACTGTACATTTAGTCTTTTTAAAGGCAGCAAGTTTTATTCAGTGTTTTCATAAAAGCCTTATTTCTATCCATTTACTGCTATTAGGAAGAACACGTGAGGTTTAAGACCTGGACCAGTTTGAAACCTTTTGTCCTCCACAATGGAAAATGGGTGGAAATAAAAATGGGTCTCACTTTAGCCAGCTCCTAATTTTATCAGTTCTGCTCTCAGTGTCTCCTGTATATCTCCTGTATAAATGTTGCACTCAGCTTTGTGGTCTCCAATATCACTGAAATGCAGCCAGATGCTGCTCATTTTGCCTTTTCACTCTTTCCTGACACGCTTGCATTTCAGTACAGCTCCCATTTCTCTGTGTACTGGTCTCTACCACTACCCTTGCTGTCTATGGGACATTTCCGTCCTCTTTCACATAATGGTATGATCCCAGTCTGTCTCTGAAAGTGATTGGCCACATGGTTTGCTCATCAGAATAAAACCTCAGCCGTGCTCACATTGATTATCAGCAAGCCTGAAAATTCATCAATATTTGACATATGAAATTATCTCATGGGCTGGATTTGGCCCACGGGCCATATGTTTGACACCCCTGGTTTACACAGTTTGGTATTCAATGTACAAGTGAGTTAGCTCTCAGCTAACTAGCAGACAAGCTAACTGCTGGGACTGCGTCTTTCTAACAAGAGCGTCAGACACTCAGACTGGTTTCCTTTGTGGATGATGATGTGTTCTCACACTGATCCTTCATGCTGATGCTGCCATCCACCCACTGCTCCTGGATTCCTCATCATCATCTCCATCAGCCCTCACAATACTCCACCTTCATCAGCTCCATGTTCAGGAGCCTGGATGGACAGTAATTCTTTCCATGGGTTATGGTGGGACATTGAGAGCTGAAGTCAAACAGCAGTGAGAATGAAAGACTGATTCATTTCTATTTAGTCTTGTGATGTGCAGCTTTGTTCAGAGCACTAAGGCCCAGCAAAGATTACTGAGGTCATAGAGTCCTGATGAAACCTGTGTGCTTATAGAAACTGAGACCAGATGAACCAGAATAGAAGGACATTAAAATGAAGTGTCAGCTACACAAAGGCAAAGCTATTCAGTTGTTGCTGTGAGTTATTTAAATGGAGGATGGAGTCAGACTTTAAGCTGCTGGACTCAGTCACTATATCCTGTTGTCCTCATAGAACCTGGACACACAGACTCACCTGTGACACAGTGACACACAGTGTGGGCTACACACACATTAGAAAGTGGATCAGTCACACTTGTGCAATCATTTGTTGTGCTGGGAAACCATGAACACTGTGAATCACATTAATGGCTTTGTTACAGCAACATTCAATCATGAGTTCAAAAGTAGTGCATTGTGTACTTATTTTAATAGTACTGCAGTATGAGAAGTGCAACATTCAGTGTGCAGAAACAGATCAGGTGCTTTCTAACAGCAGTGTTCCCTTTAACACAGCAGCAGTTCAAATATTTCTGTCAGTCTGAGCTGAAACATGAATCTAATCAAATATCAAATCAAAGTTCTTTGCCTCTGCCAGGACGTTAACATTTGATCTAGTTTTTTACAAAGTTCCCTCAGCGTCCAGAGCCACCAACATACCTTTGATCAACAGCAAGTGAACATTTATAAATGTGTGTTTGCAGAACAGGAAGCAGCAGAACTATTGTTCTGTTATCAGGCAGCAGCACAAACGCTCATCAGCTCATTTACTGTGCAGCACTTTGAGTGTGTGAAGTGTGTGTTTGTGCTGGATTTCCTTTGGAGAATCTCAGTCAGAAACCAGACAAAGAAAAACTCTTTCAACAGTCCAGGTTGAGTTGACAACATGAACTGCATTTATCTTCCTCTGACTTGACATGTTCTTCCTCCTCTGCACCGAGCCAGCTGCTAAGACTCACAAGCTCATTGACATTTTCTGATGATAAAGAAACTCTCTTCTTCTGCACAATATGAGCAGCAACAGAGAAGAAGCTTTCACAGGTACAGATGTTGCAGCTGTGGCCAAGTACATGTGCTGCATGTTGGAGCAGCACTCTAATGGACAGGCCTCTGTACTGATGGTGGGCTCTGCTCTGTATCCACCACACTGTTCTCAGCTGAGTCTTCCTCCTGTTCACACTCTGATGAAGCACCAACAGGGCCAACTTCTTCTCTGGTGGCTCGGATGTTGTTGCTTCCACAGGTTTCCCTCCAACAACTCTCTGTTCCTGCAGTGAGTTCAGTAAGATCTGGGTAAACACTTGAGCTCCTTGAATCTGGCTCCAGCAGCAGTTTTCACATATACAATGTTGGCATTTTGCTTGCGTGTCTCAAGGTCTGTTCTGAATGTAGACTTGAATTTGACCACGTAGGCGGGGTCATCATCTGAGCTGTCCATCACCTGAGAGAGATGACAAAACACAGAATCACAGAGCATGAAACCAACGTTTCTCCTCCCAGAAGTTCAGTCACAGACCTGCAACAGAAACAAGAAGATTCAAATGACGCAGAGCTTTCATTTACTTATATCCACAAACATGTCCTCTACATATTCATGCTGTGTTTACACACACATACAGAGGCTGTTTGTCTCTCACACACAGACAGGACACTGAGAAATACATCATGTTAAATATACCTGCAGGCTTACAGCTGTGCACTTTGTCCCTGTCAGCTGTGATTGCCATGGCAACCTTGGTGTTGTGCGCGATGCAGGGACGTGTTCAAAGGCAGACGTCTGGCAGCAGCATCATATTTGATGCACTATCTGTACTGAGTGTGCTGACTGTATTTCAAATGTCCCACTGCTGTGCAACATGAATCACATGTTCTGCACGTTTCTGTAACTCCCAGGTAACCATGGTTACACAGCCACGCCCAGTAGTCTCCAGAGAGACCAACAGCTGGTTCATGTTGTAACACCGTGGCTTTCGTAGCCTCTCCTTTTTCTACAGCTCATGTGTTCTTCTTGTGATGCTGCGTCTTGAGGCTCATACATGCCGTCATTTGTTGATCCTAAGAACGTTCCTCAGACCGACTTCTTCAACAACAGATAACTTTAGTTGTATCAACACTGCCTCCTGGAACAGTTCAAAATGAACATGTCAAAGATCTGTACCTGTCTCCATGTTTCTGTCCCCGCCCCTTTCTTTCTGTCCTGGGTCATGTGAGCGCTGCAGTAGTATTAGGCCCACCCTCAATGCTCCCATTGGCTGAGACGCATAATGACGCCCATTTCAAGCCAGCACTGATCAACATCCCTCCTGTGACCCATGGCTTTTATATTCAGAGCCAGTGAGCACTTTCACAATAATCATGATTTTAAAAACTGTGATTAAAATAATTGCTGACGTTAATCAGTTAATGAGTTAACGAGATAATAACAGGTTAAGTTGCCCTAATAATTAGACCTTGATGACAAACTGATGTGATCTCCATGTTTCCTTTGTTGGACTGTGGGCGAGTGTCAGAACTGAATGTACTGAGTAACATGTAGAGTTTAAACATGTGTCAGTTCCAGTTTTAGAGCTCTAAAGTGCAGCTATCATGTTAGGAATATGTTAGGAATAGACAGGAACACTGAGCACACTGAGGTCAAATCTTTATTTTACCACTCGCTGCATTCTTGATGTTCATGAATTCAGCAGGTTCATGATTGTCTGCAGCATTAATCTCATATTTCCATTAAAGTGTTGAATTTGACTGTTTGATGTTCTTTATGATCTCTGGCACCAGTTCATCTGTAGGCTGAGCTCAGTCCATCCAGTTAGTGAAATGATGTTTAAAGGTCTCCTTGTTCTGTGAGCGTGCACAGATCCTGAAGCAGAAAGCCTGGGTTACAGAGAAATGATCATCACTGTGATGATGCTCATCATCTCTGACTGGGATTTGAGGTTTTGTCAAAGCAGCAAAGAAAGCCTGGCTATGTTGGACTGGGTGTGGAAGCAGCTCCCAGTTTGAGTTCAGGAGACAGACACCCTCTCTACTTTGAAGATCAGCTTCAAACTTTCCTTTTTGATAAAGCTTATAGTTCGAGCTGGATCAGGTGACCCTGAACCATCCCTTAGTTATGCTGCTATAAGCTCAGGCTGTTGGTGGACTTCCCATGATGCTCTGCTTTCTTCTCCCCACTTTTCACTCCTGATGCTTTTATATGTCACTACTGCATGTCCTTAACTTTTGTCTCTCTGTTTTGTTCTTGTCTCTCTGAGCTCATCTCTTCTCTTTCCCCTCACCCTGCAACCAGTCATGGTAGATACTCCTCATGGAGCCTGTTTTCACTGGGAGGATCTTTGTGTCAAAGGGAGTTCTTCTTCCCACCAAGTGCTGCTCACAGTGGAGGCGGTTACCTTACACTGTTAAACAGCTTCAGATGACTGTTGTTGTCTGTTGGGTATTGTCACTTATAAATAAAGTTAAATTGAATGGATGTAAATGGATAGATGTTATTGTGACAAAGAGAAAACAACTGTTGACAGATAGATTGTTGTTTTGTGTGTTTGCAGTCTGTCAGGATGTCTGATCACAGAGGAAGGCTGTACTTCTCTGGCCTCAGCTCTGAGCTCCAACCCCTCCCATCTGAGAGAGCTGGACCTGAGCTGCAATCATCCAGGTCCCTCAGGAATGAAGCTGCTGTCGGCTGGACTGAAGGATCCAGGCTGGAGACTGGACACTCTCAGGTATGGAGAGAAAATCTGATAGAGGAGGAAGAGCTGGAAACATTTCCCGTGTCTTTCACTCACTTCCTGTTTGTTTCCTGCAGATGAGACATGAACAATCACACATGCAGGAATATTTTCAGGGTCAGACACACTAGTCTAGCTGGATAGTTCATGGATATTTATGTAGGGGTCTCCAAGGAGTCTGTTTGCAGGAACATTTAGGTCACAGGTGTACCTGATATAGATGCCAGTGTACCTAATAAAGTGTCAGCTAACATTTGGAAATGGAAGCTTAAATAATGACAAACTGTACATTCACAGCTGAATTCACAATAAATTTGTTCTGAAGTGCACATTTTTCTGTTATTGTTCTCAAACAACAGAATGAGAATGAAATATTGATTCTAACAGGGCCCATAAACAGCATTAGCTTAGGAGCATTAGCTTATCAGAGTTTCTATCATGGTCACAGAAATCTTTAGCAGAGAAAAGTGGCCTACTTAGCAATAGCTGCTCAAGTTGTATAAAGAAAGGGAAAACAGTATTAGCATTAGCTGCTAATGGCAGCTTACTTAGCATAAACTGTTCACATCTTTATAATGCAAGGGAAAGGAGTCACTCATGGAAGCCTATTTAGCATTAACGTCTCACATCATTATAACACAAGAGAAAAGGGTATTAGCGTTAGCTACTAATGCTTATTCACCTCAAATTAGCTTTAGCTGCTAATGGTAGCCTACTTAGCATTAACTCCTCACTAATATAATGCTAATTCACATCAAATTAGCATTAGCTGCTCATATTGTTATAAGGAAAGAGAAAACGGTATTAGCATTAGCTACTAATAATTATTCAGCCCTAATTAGAATAAGCCTCTAAAAGCAGCCTACTTAGCATTAACTCCTCACATCGTTGTTACCCAACGGAAAAGAGTATTAGTATTAGCTACTATCATTTTTAATAAGTAAGAGAAAACAGTGTTAGCATTATTGAATAATGCTAATTCACACTAAATTAGAATTAGCTATTTACAAGAGCGTACTTAGAATTAGCCGCTCACATTGTTAAAAAGTAAGGGAAAACAGTATTAGTATTAGCATATAATGCTAATTCACGTCAAAGTAGCATTAGTTAATAATGGCAGCCTACTTAGCATTAACTGCTCACTAATATAATGCTAATTCACATCAAATTAGAATTAGCTGCTCACATTGTTAAAAGGGAAGGGAAAACAATATTAGCATTAGCTGCTAATAATTATTCACCTAATTAGAGTTAGCCCCTAATGGAAGCCTAGTTAGCATTAACTCCTGACATAGTTATAATGCAGGGGAAAAGGGTTACCATTATCAGATAATGCTAATTTACATCAAATTAACAATTGTTAATAATGGTAGACTTCGTATCATTAGCTGCTGTCGTTCTTACAAAGCAAAGGAAAACAATATGAGCATTAGCTGCTAATGCTTTTTCATCTAAAATTAGCATTAGCCACTAATGGCAGCCTACTTAGCATTAACTCCTCACTAATATAATGCTAATTCACGTCAAATTAGCATTAGCTGCTAGCATCAGCCTACCTAGCACTAGTTGTTCACATTGTTAAAAGGGAAGAGAAAACGATATTAGCATTAGCTACTAATAATTATTCACCCCTAATTAGAATTAGCCGCTAATGGCAGTATACTTAGCATTAACTCCTCACATTGTTATAATGTAAGGGAAAAGAATTAGCATTATCTAATAATGTTGACCTTGGCCCACTGGAAAAGTTCAGAACTAAAGATTTAGGAGTGTTTCTCGATAGCTCTTTCTCATTTGAGAAACAAATGAATTCTGTTATTAAAACCAGCTGTAAGGTTTATATTGTTGATTGATGCTTAGAAATATTTACTCATATATGCTTAGAGTTGTATAATTGATTGCATGATGATAGAGGTTTGATCCTTAGTAGTGTGTAAAGACTCTGTGTGCCTTCCAGAGTGCTCTGGCATGCACACACCACTTGGGGCCATGAGAGAGGTCGTACCCTCTCTTACAGATTTATGGTGTAGGACAGGGGTCTCAAACTCTATTTAGCTGGGGGCCGCTGCAGGCAGAGTCTGGGTGAGGCTGGGCCGCATTAGGTTTTCCACAAGAAAGGCATGGTTAAAAAATTCCAATCTTCTCAAATCTCTTTATTTTTATTTTTTAACACAAAATATGAAAAATAAATAAACAAATTAAGAATTAATAAGAAAATTAATCAATCTGTAATACATAAATAAAATAATAATAAGATATTTTTAGTCAGTGAACTTGTGTGTATCTTTCAGTCTTCTATATCTGCTGTATTTAGATTGAAATGTCTGTATTAACAGTTCTATAACCTTCTTCTGAACATGAAAGAACACTGTAGAAAATGAACTGTTCTTCTGAACATGGCTTCTCTTGCCTACTCCTTGCTGCTAGAGACCTGGCAGCGTTTCCTCTCGCATAGCCGAGCCAGATTTGGCCTGAGGGAGGAAGCAGTTGCGACCCTCAGTATGTCTTGAAGATGATCATCCGTAAGTCTGGACCTGTACTTGGACTTATTGAAGTTCAAAGTGGAGAAGAGCTTTTGGCACAAGTATGTGCTACCAAAAAGGCACATGGTCCGCTTGAACATTCGGGAAAGCCGAGGGAAACTAGGGCTCAAGTCTCTCAAAAATTGTCCAAGCTTGTCTGCTTTTCCACTCACCTCCCTGAACTTTGCTTTGAGTTCAGAGTTGCACTGCAGCTCAATGAGCTCCATTTGAAGCACAGAAGGGGCATCTTGCACATCAAAGGAGAAGGGGTCCGCAAAAATGTGAAAGGTGGCTCTGTGTGTCTTGAAGTCAGCAAATCTGTGATCAAATTCCTCCTGTAGCCTCAAAATGACATCAACATACTCGTCAGCACTGAATGGTGTGCCTGCATCCACGAGTGCCTTGCATGCTGGGAAATGGCAAAGGTTTGTCTGAGAGAGCTGAGCTTTCCAGAGCGCCAGTTTTGTGGAGAATGCTCTCACGTTGTCATAGGCAGCACTGACAAGTTGCCCCTGGCCTTGTAACGTCTTGTTCAGTACATTAAGCTCATGTGTCATATCAACAAGAAAAGCTGAGTCCATGAGCCATTTGGGATCAGTTAGCACAGGAACACTAACTCCATCCTTCTCCATGAAGGCTTCACTTCTGCTCTCAACTCAAAAAGTCTCTTTAATACATTTCCCCTGCTGAGCCAACGTACCTCAGTGAAGTCGAGCACATCCCCATATTCTGACTCCATTTCCTCTA
>NW_027490041.1:9692500-9786441 GCF_041146795.1 Maylandia zebra
ACCCTTTAAGACTGACCACAGAACCAAGTCCGCCAGAGCTTTTGTTATATTTTTACATGCTGTGGAGCCATTTGTGGGAGCATTTCAAGTTGCTATACATCAATACAACTGTTATAGCCCTAATTTTAATAATATGTATGCATTAAGTCCATAGTAACTACATAAACTGCAAAAAAAGACCTCTGCTCATCCATCTCTGTGTGTATCAGGATACATTTGGTTCATAATACACAGAAAAATCAGAGTTATTACCTGTAATAAATGTGAAAGATTCCTGCAGTGATAACCAGGCAGGACTGAAACACATCCAAGCTGTCACCACGGTAACAGCACCGCCCATCCACAGGTGAGGGGAGGAGCAAAAAGAGGGACTTTGACCATTTTATACTAAAAACACTCAACTAATGTTTCTAATATGAAACAAATAAGCCCACATTAATGTGAGCGTTTATTAAATAATAATAATGATGATTTCCTCCTGATCTCATTTCCACAGCAGAGAAAACTGTGGTGTATATTGAGGTGGAGGGTGTGGTCTGTGGCTCAGGTGTAGAGTGAGGGTGGGGTGCACCACAGCAGCATGCTGGGACTGCTGAGGGTGGAGGAGGGAGTGATGATGACATCAGAGCTGCAGCACAGAGACCAGTGAACACACAGTCTGTTCATCTTTGCATAGATACAATATACAGCACAATATTGAATGACAGACACGCTGTGGGAGCTTCCACAGATACACTGACGTCAGCATCCAGAGTCCTCCTGCTGCTCCCCCCTCAGAGCCCCGTGATCAGCACCAACACATTCAGTTAGATGACAGAGTCCAGCTGCAGCTAGAATCAGCTCCCCTCTGTGAACAACAGCACAGCGTCAGTGTTTCACACTCAGTGAAAGGAGGAAACAGCAGAAGAACACCATGTGTGCTACGTTTCCCAGGACACACTACAAACTGCACAAATACAGAGCAGCACGTGGAAGGACCTGGAGCTGCATTTACAGAGCTGCAGACAGCGTGATGTCCTGTATGGACAGGTGGAAGGAACCAAGTCCTCAGCTGGAACACTCGTGTTTGTCCACAGACAGGAAACACAGCAGGAAACTTCCTCACAGAAGTGCAGCTCATGGATAACACACTTCCTGTCAGTCAGAATGAGGCTGCAGCCAAACACAGAAAGGTGTTTTTGTCCAGATGAGCCCAGAGAAGAAACACGAGTGTTCACAGACATCAGAAGCTCAGAGAGGTGAAACATGAGGTTGGAGTCCTCGTCAGCATCCAGAAGAGCTGCTGTGAAACCCTGAGTACTCATGACAGACTCTGATGGCACAAACACATCATGATTCAAACAGAAAGACAAACATGGAGCTCCTGATCCTCCTGCATGAGAACAAGCTGACATGAGCGCTGTGTCTGAGAGTGTCTCCCTGTCACAGTGACAATAACACAGCTGCTGCTCACAGTCATTAAACTGACCTGAGGTCAGCTGTGCTCCTTACATATGAACCATGTGACCTCACATCAGTGCTGTGGATGACTGTAGTCATAGAAGAGTAGAGCTGTAGCAGGTGGTGTGAGGAGGAGGTGGTGTATTCTAGTTAACGCAGTACTGAAACACTCCAGCAGAGGGCGCTGTTAAGTCCTTATTGTAACACAGTTACTGTGTGCAGTTAGACTTCATACATAATCTGCACTTATTTCCATCAGACATGCTGTCAGTAAATGATTGGTTTCTATTGATTCTACTTCCTGTTGACTCGTTTGATGACAGTGAAACAATCACAGCTGATTGTGTGATGATGTAAACTGTCACTGTTACATTCAGTGTGTGTGACATAATGTTAGTGCAGGCTGATAACAGCCTGGTTCTGTTAGAAACACATGAACGTGTCCATAGATCAGTGTGTGTTTAACATGAGAGCTTCAGCCCTGCTGATGTGTTAAATAAAGACATGCAGGAAAACTGATGAGACTCTGAAATAACTCTTTATATTTATAATGTAACTCTGCATCAAAAGAACAACAAAGGATCCCAGACAGGTTTCTGTGAACAAAGACCATTCTGATGTTTCTGTGTTTCTAACACTTTGACATTATTAGTAAACAGACTGCAGTGAGCAGCATTTATAAAGAGCTTCTATATAAAGATATGACAGCTGTTTGACAAGTTTATCACTCTGTGTTTGGACCTGATCAGTCCAGCTGTTTACTTGAAACATGTTCATTTACCTGTTCTGTTATATTCATGTTCTTGTCTCTGTTGAAAACACATTTTAATGTCCCTCAGATTTTTCTCCCAGATGAATAAATATAAAAATGACACAAACTGACTGCAGCTACTTTTTGTCCTTTCTGTCAAAAACCTTCATGTGACTCATGAGAGACACGTTTCAGCTGTTTGTGACAGATCAGAGGCCAACAAGTCATTTATAACACTTTCCATCATTGTTTAAAGTTCTCAGTGTTTCTGTGTTGCTGCGTATAGGATCTCCCAGCATCATCACTGTGCTGTCCAATCATTGTGTGCGAGGTTACCCTTATAGTGCGATGTGTGTTTGCACAAAGAGAAGCATGTGTGTCAAATATAAATAAGCACAGAACAGAAACAGCTGCTGGTTTCTTCTGTTTAGAGTCAAGTTAGTGTTTTGTGTCTTTGTTTGAGGCCTGATGTCGAGCAGAGGTGTGTGTAACTGCACTGCTCTGTTATATGTGTGAAGTGTGTGCTTCTCTTCAGCATCATCTTTGTCACTGCTGATTCCTTTGTGTCATCATGTGTTGAGAAGAGAGAACAGTTATAACGGAGGAGCAAAAGGAAGCCCTGAAATCTGCATCAACAAGGAAGTGTTGGCTCACCAGTGATCCCAGCAGAGCCACTGGTTTGGCTCCAGTTGTTCTAGATTCAATGATGTTGTTGCTACAGATACATGTCAGCATCTTTATTGAATTTTATATGAAGCAGAAATGGTGTCATTAGGAGAAGAAGAGGAGAACAAGTCCGGCGAGGAGGCAGCAGCTCTTAAAGATGAAACAGCAGCTCAGCCCTGAGCTCAGAGAGCTGCACATGAAAAAGCTCCTCAAGCAGATCCTGTCAGAGGTTTGTCATCAACAGGAGGAGCTGTTCACATCATAGGATGAAGATGCTGTCAGCTGGATGAAGAAGGTTATTTAATGCAAACGTTCACACTGAAGTCAAATTGTTGTCGTGTTGAACAGATTCATGTACTGATCGTCTCCAGAATGTTAGAAGAGCTTCAATGAATCATTAGAAACAACTTACAGCTGCACAGCTGTGTCAAACACATCTGTGTGTCATTGTGGGATTGTTGTGTTTCTACATGTGACACACGTCTAAAACATGCACACAATCTGAACACAAACAGGGACTCATGTGTTCCCACAGCCAGATGCTGAGAGCCATTTCCTTGTAGTCCTGTGTCTACATACATGAACCATTAGATGTTATTGGAATGATTGTCAGCTCTGATAGTTTCATGTGTGTTTAGCTGGACGCTGTTTGATCCTCGACATGTTTAAAGGTGTCCAGTCCTGAGACACTGGGGCTGGAAACAGCTGTGATGTCATTGGACTGTCACACAGACAGAAGTGCATGAAGTGAGCAGCCGAGGAGCCGCTGATGTTTTGGATTCAACAGCATTTGAAAGGTCGACACAGACACGTTTGCACACAGAAAGCTGAATCTGTCATATGCCACAGTGAACTCACTGTTCAGTGTTTTTCAGGAAGCTTCTTAACTGCCTCTGCTGCCAAACAAGCAGCTGATGTCCTTGAGAAGAAGCTGAAGAAGTCTTCAACAACAAATACAGGATACCAAAATACCAAAAAGTTCTACTTTGGTTTCATCTGACCACATGACATTCTCCCAATCCTCTGCTGTATCATCCATGTGCTCTCTGGCAAACTTCAGACGGGCCTGGACATGCACTGGCTTCAGCAGCGGAACACGTCTGGCACTGCGGGATTTGATTCCCTGCCGTTGTAGTGTGTTACTGATGGTGACCTTTGTTACTTTGGTCCCAGCTCTCTGCAGGTCATTCACCAGGTCCCCCCGTGTGGTTCTGGGATCTTTGCTCACCGTTCTCATCATCATTTTGACCCCACGGGATGAGATCTTGCGTGGAGCCCCAGATCGAGGGAGATTATCAGTGGTCTTGTATGTCTTCCATTTTCTGATGATTGCTCCCACAGTTGATTTCTTCACACCAAGCTGCTTGCCTATTGTAGATTCACTCTTCCCAGTCTGGTGCAGGTCTACAATACTTTTCCTGGTGTCCTTCGAGAGCTCTTTGGTCTTGGCCATGGCGGAGTTTGGAGTCTGACTGTTTGAGGCTGTGGACAGGTGTCTTTTATACAGATGATGAGTTCAAACAGGTGCCATTCATACAGGTAACGAGTGGGGGACAGAAAAGCTTCTTACAGAAGATGTTACAGGTCTGTGAGAGCCAGAGATTTTCCATGTTTGAGGTGACCAAATACTTATTTTCCACCCTGATTTACGGATAAATTCTTTACAAATCCTACCATGTGGATTCATGGATTTTTTTTTCACATTCTGTCTCTCACAGTTGAAGTGTACCTCTGGTGCAAATTACTGACCTCTGTCATCATTTTAAGTGGGGGAACTTGCACAATCGGTGGCTGACTAAATACTTTTTTGCCCCACTGTGTATATATATATATATATATATATTTATTTATTTTTTATTTATTTTTTTTTACATACATAGTTTTTTGTTGCCTTATGGTTCCAAGCGCTGTCACCAATCTTTGCATTTTGTTATTATCTCATGACACTTGTTTAATCAGCTACCATCTCTCCTGTGGACTTTTTAATGTCTACAGTCTCAGACCAACACAGCCCTGCCCTTCCCATATTAGATTCTTGATGAATGTGTGTTGTTGTTATTCAGCCTGGTTCAATGTGCCCCTTTTTAACTTTGAGCACCCGCCCCTTTAAACCTCTCTGCACAGCCCTGCACTGAACTCACTATCTTCTCCCTCTAACAGCCTCCACATGTGCTCACTGTAATTTCCCCTCATGAATGAATTTATGCTGCACTAATGTGAATGTTTGCAGGGAAATCAAACGCATTTCACACGCAGTACTCGAGCTGACTTACCTTTGTTTTAATGACGACTTGTACGCGCTGACTCCACAGATAAGGTACGAAAATATATCAGGCTACGTCTTCAGGGTTTCTACTCCACGGCCGTATTTCATACGGGTCCACATTTCCACTGCACGCTATTTTCTGCAAGTACCGCCGCTTCGCCTCTGGACGCAATCGTTCTCTATACAGTCCATTCTCTTTTGAGCTGCTTTTAAGCATCTTGTAATCGTCGTTCCAACACAGTGTGTTTGTTTTGATTCGTAGACCTCGAAAATGGTGCCGCGCTCCCACAATGCATTGCGGCGTGACGTCAACTCCAAAGCCCTATACACTGTAAAAAAAAATCTGTCAAATTTACGGTAAAATACCGGCAGCTGTGGTTGCCAGGAATATACCGTGTAAAAAATGTGGAATCTGTAAAAGACAATACGGTATACTGGTTTTGTAACCCTAATTTTTAAGGTAGACAACGTATTATTTTACCAAAATCATGATAGAAAAAACCAAATATATTTGTCAATTATACAGCAATTTAATGTAAAAAATGCAACTTTCCATAGCTTTTTACGGATATTTGCAGTAAAAAAAAAGTAATAATATAATAATATTTACAGTAATTTGTTGTTAATTTAACAGTAATAGGATAGACCCTATTATTGTAAATAACTGTAAAAATAACAGAAATATGTTAAACCTTATTAAAACCTTTGACAGTAAAAAACACAGTGAAATTGTATAACAAATTACAGCATTTTATTTTGACCAGATACATTTTACGGTAAATTCCTGGCAACCACAGCTGCCGGTATTTTACCGCTAAAAATACAGTACAATATGAGGAACATAAATGGTTTACCGTACATTTTACATTTGCAACCGCTAAATATAGAAAAATCTAAAGATGCTCATATACAACCAAGGTAGAGAATATTACTGATAAACAATGAGAAAATTTGACATACCATTTGAAAACAGACTAAACATATTATTTTCTCTATTCCTACAAAACAGCATAGATCTTGAGAATACAGCATGTGTCCATATATATGGCTGGTAATCCATGGAGGAATGAATAAACATGAAACAAAATATTACCTGCCCCTGACCTATCAACAGTAATGAGTCACTGGGTCCTGCCTTGGTGAAGGAAAGGACTCGGTGGAGTTTCTAATGCGCATGGTGTTGAAGATACAAGCTCTGCAGGAGTACTTCAATGTCCATCAGGAGTTCACTTTGGACTGGCAGGATCCCCTCTGCAGCAAAAAAAATGGACAAAGTTTGATCAGTGCTTGAGCAAAATGCACAGAAATGAACAAAACGTGCTGCCAAAACCAGATCTAATGATAAATGATTTCTTAAGTGTAAAATATACAGTTCTTAAAGGATAGCTATTATCAAAATGCAACCTGGGCTGTTTTTTTCAGTTTTTTTTTTTTTTTACTGTAAACGAGACAAACATATATCTAAAAGCATAATTACGACAAACAAGCCGTTTTTGAGATTGACCGTGATTTTATTTTGTGGTCAATAGCCAGTGAATGGGAATACTAGGGGGCCGGGGCATAAATTTGAGCACATCAAAATCGATACAGTAAAAAAAAACAAAAAACAAAACAAAAAAAAAAAAACACAGCCCAGGTTGCGTTTTGGCAATAGTTATACTTTAAATCTTGAAGTTAATGGCTGAATGCATGGTGATGAGACCTATCATTCAATCTACATTTTATAGCGTATGAAACTGCTCACCTGGACATGAACCTGAGCTCGGCTGATTAAGATTAGTGTCTCCTGTCCATCTTTCTTTAGCAAAACTTGAATAATACCACTGCTTACCTCTCATTGAATCTTTGGGTGCAGACTTAATTGAAGAGCCTCGTATAAACAGGCAGGGTGTGATGTTTAGGGAAACCAAAGAATACAGCCGCCATCATTTCTGCCAGAAGACTCATGGGGTGCAACGAAGCTTTCATTGTGGACTGGCTAGATACCTTCTGCATTCAGAAAGAAAACAAGAAGGGCATACACCATAAACAATAATAACTGACAAAAATAATGAGACAAGAAATTAAAGTAACAAAATAAGTGCAAATCAAGTTTCCCTGTGTTGCAGTGTAGCTGAATGTTTTTCAACAATTTGATTTACGGTAAAACACATACCAAATATTTCCAGCCAAGGTTTGTTTCAATCTTCAGCATGTTTTTCCTGCCATTGTCTTGAAACTGTTTCATCTGTCTCTCTCATTTGATGCTGTTTACAAAAACAAAACAGCAATATTGTAAAGGGAAAAAGGAAAATTAATTTAATGGAAAAAAAAAGATTATGACCTGAAATCTCACCATTTCCTGAGAGTCACAGGTCCTTTGAGTATCCTTATGGTTTCTGCTCAAATTCAGTGTCTGAAAAGGGCAGGAACAAAACAAACCTTTTTAATCATAATAAAGACAAAATAAGATTTAGAGACAGACGACAAAGAAATGTGTAAAATATCTTCTTGAATCTGTTTACTTTACTAACCTTGAAAGAGACTCTTGGGTCTTAGCTGTGCCACCACCCTTAAACCTTAAAACAGATGGAGACGATATGCTGGCCTGGCTTGAAATTTCCATATTTGGTGCTGTAAAACAATATCACAAACAATAGATTAATTGTACTTTTTGGACCTTGGCCAAAGCATAATCGAAAAAACAGAAAGCCCTTCATGGCTATTGTGCAATGAAATCATAATACTTACTGGTTTGTTTCTCAGATGTCTCCACTCCTAATGATTGTAGTGCCTCCAGTACAATTTCAAGGATTGAGGCAGACAGGTCCGGCAGCACCTTAGTAATGGAACTCCTTATGCTGCCCCCCATTTCCAAGATGTCTGATAAAAGAATGTGAATAAAGGTCAATTTACACCAAGTGGTACCTTTGGTCTTAAAATATGAAGCTGATCTTGCTTGATACTACACTTTTATACAGTGTTACGTAAATACCAAACTAACAGCACCATTATTGTGACAGCACACTGTGTTTCAGTGGAACCATTTGGTACCCATACTTCATGTAAGATGTTAATGGATAGAAATCAATTAAGTCAATGGGTTTTGACCAAAAAAATCATTTTATTTAAAACAGCTTACTATCACTTATGTCACACAGAACATCAGCAGGAGGCTCAGTAGAGGGCTCTTCTGATTTCTGCCACAGATCAGACTCTAGCAGACATCTCAAAGTCTCTCTTAAAGGCACATAATAGGCAAACCTATCTTTTCTGTTTTCATCTCTCCCTAAAAATATTTTCTTTGGTTCCGCATAGTTGAAGGCTTTTTTAAAGATCTGAGCTCTGGAGTGCACTGTCCTCAATGGCCCGGTATGACATGCAGAAAAAAGATCATAGCTTTTGACAGACTCACAGACTTTGTTGATGTCCTCCTCTGATAATGATGTGTCATCTTTTAACAGTGATGCAAGTTTACCCAAACTGTATGTCTGTCCCAACTCATGCATGTTCTGCATTTCCTCTACAATGTTCTGTATGGTTGAAGCAGGCAGTAGAAACTGACCCTGCAATTTTAAGTAGAATAGTGAAACGTTTCTCAGAAAAAGATCACAGAATTCAGGGGGCATTTCCATGTTATCTTCATCTGTAATAGACTGTGCAGCAGGCTCGGAAATCAAGGGTACAAAGTCATCTGATGTGGTTGGAACAGATGATGATTGACATGCAGACTCTCTATATAAATCACCAATGCTGCTGTCTGAAAACTCTGTGTTTACGTGACATGTGAGCAGTAAAAGATGATTTAACTCTAAAGGTATTTGTGCATCCTCTTACTGGACAAGTGACCACGTGTCCTTCCACAATATGGCTCTTCAGATGAGCTATTAACTCTTTAGAGTTCTGACACTGACGTTCACACATCGCCATTGCACATGTAAACGAAGAAACCACCACCACACCAGTGACATGGGTGGGGGCAGTGTCTTCGGTAAAAATGAGCCTTAAACGCGCCATACCTGGTGTATGTCTGCTTGCAGCCTGCTTCAATACACCGAAAGAAACAACGTGGCTCATTCCGATGCAGTTTACAATGAAGCACGCAGCCCCTTGATGACTGAACTACCTTACCACAGAAATTACACGTTAACATAACTCCATGTACTTTGGTAATTCCTCCCTAGCGAATTAAGCACGCCAAATACAGAAACTAATCCAGAGCAATGCTTCCCTCGCAACAGTAATGCTAACTCAACTCACAAATGCTAACTAAATTCACAACCTCACTCATAAAAAACGAACTGCTAAAATTATCTATAAACGCTGGGCTGGTGGATTTTTATAACAGAGATAACTTGAAGTTGCATGTACTCACCTCACCTCGAACTAATTGTAAGCTGCCAGGATGTCTACAAATTCCGAAGATGCTGTGGTCCAAGCAGCAATAAATGGCGCTAATATACGAGTTCAAAACTGTGTCCGTTAGCGAAGCCAACTTGAGTCTCCTGCATGAAAAAAAGAGCGGTTGGCACACAGCTCAGCAGCGCGCCGCGCTATTGGTCATTTTCAGGTGACGTCATCCCACAATGTAACGTCGCTCTTTGTTTCTTTAGGAGGTTCGAATTTGATCAGAAGTCACGTCTGCAGACCGCTGCAGCCATGTCTTACCTTGCTTCCCCTTTTTTTGGTGAAATGGTTCGCTCATACTGCACAATGTTGCTACCAGATTTTTTTTCTCTGCAATTCGAACGTAAAACGTCTGTACACAGTTTACCAGCAGTTTAGCTACCAATCAACAGCGATCACACAAATTCAAAATTTAAGGCCGACCCACTTAAGGTGGTCTGATAATATGGCGTGAAACACAACAACATAAAGTTGTTTTAAAATAATAATTAAAAAAGATTATTGAAATCAATTTTATTCACAACCATAAACTTTATTTTTAACATCTTCTTTTGCTGTTGATTTTTTTATCAGAAGGTTAACAATGATATACTGCAGGCCTAACTTTTAATCTGTATATCAGTATCTGAATTTTAAAATAAAAAAATACTATCAGTTTTATTGTCTTTCACTGCTGATATTTGCTTTTTTTTTAATGGTATGTACTGGTTGTATTATTACGGTGGACCCTATTTTTTAACATCTTGTTTCTGTAAAAATGAATGTTTTTGTTTGCTTAAAAATCTACAGCTTTATACTGTGAATTCCAATGTGCACAACTCCAAAAGATGTAGTTTTACTCAAATAATACCGTAAAATCTAAGTTTTTCAGACATTTTCAACATTACAATATGTAATTGTAAAATGTATGCATATTTATTTGTTTTCACAGAAAATATTTATAATTTCAACATTTTATTACAGTAAAAAACAAAGTTTTATCCAGTCTCACAATTAACGGTTATTCAATCTATTTAATACAGTAAAAGGAAGTTTTTGATTTTACGCTCCATTACCGTTGGAATTTGACGGTGTTTTGCTGTATATTTTACTGACTTTTTTTACAGTGCAGCTGCCTGACCTTGTGTCCAGGTGATCGTCTCACTGAGGAGCTTTTGTTCTGAAAATCTCACGTCCATCACCTGTTTCCTTTTTACTATCTCTGCTCTTTCTTTATTCACAATGCTCATAATATCACACAATTATATTCATCACCTGCATGTTTTTATCCAGCTGCTGTTAGAACCAAACAAATAAAAAGGATGAAAAGCCTGAAATCCTTTGATTTATTACATTTGAAACAAATATGAGAGCATCCCTAACAGCACAGCTGAGACCTTTGTTTTAATCAAGCCTTTGTATCGACACACTTGTAAAGATTCATATACAAAACATAATAGAATAAATCAATATAAAATACACATAATCACAAAAATGCAGCCATGTTGTGAGTTTGCATGTAAAACATGCATGTTTCCCTTTGTACAGGCAGATTTACAGCAGACAAAGCAACACGCTGATCGACTTTGACCGCTGCAAAAACAAAACACCCACCAAGTCTGAAGTCGATCAGAGGAACTGTTGACAGACTGACAGACATACAGATGCTTGATTCATTAGTGCGATTAAATGTTCTTCTTTAGCAGCATCACTTCATGTGTTTGTGTTCCAGGAATAAAGGTCTGTCTAAACTGGACGTCTCCTCAGCATCACTCGTGCTGTCATGGTTTCAAAGCTGTGCAGAAAGAATCTGAGGGATGATACAGAGGTGACCAAAGTTACAAACATCCAGCTGTGCTGCAAATGTTTGCAGAGCTCCAAACTCTTTGGCTTTCTGCAGAGCAAGTATGGAAGAAGCACCTGAGCTAACTTCAGTTTAGACGATATGAGGAAAAATGCTGCTTCCCAAAGTTTCCTACAAGTATCCAGTTTATATTTAGAGAAGCGAAGGCTCTTTATCCTGACAACTACTCCCTGGTGGATCCCTGTCCTGTGACAGCAGCAAAGACTGTGTATCAGTATCATCAAAGCCACTTCAATAACCAGTGTTTAAAGCTCTCTAGCAGATGGACTTCAGTGGCAGCAGCCTCTGTCTGCTGTGTACAGAAGGTTCTCTGATGAAGCACACAGCAGATGCTGCACTACAACAGCAGCAGCAGCTCAGCTTCAGTTTGCTTCGACGCCCTTTTTGACCTGTGAAACAGCAGAAAATGAAACACTTCAACACCCGTTTGTTAGCGTGAGCTATTCTGCTGTTTTTCATCATTTCACAGGTGAAATAAAATCACATTTACTTCCTGTAGGAGTGATCGTGTCCAGCCTGACTGAGACCATGTGCTCCATCCTGCACAGGTAATAAACCTCTGACATGAAGGGCTGTCAAGTAGTTTTAGACAAATGGGGGTAAAAGAGACGTTAAAAGCTTAAAGAGAAACTACATTTTCTAAGAACTGTCTGACGTTCACCTCTCACACAGTGGATACGATTCTGCCGCTGCAGGAATAATCTTTGTGGTTATGAAACTGTCCATGTGTTTGCAGAAAATGTCACATGTTCAAAGCCATCCCAGCACCTGGGGTTTGTATAAGTGCAGCTGCTGGTGGGGAGATAGTCTCACTCTTCTATATAAAGAGTCAGCAGGCAGCAGATCTTCATCTGTGATCTCCTCCATCATCACGTCTTCACTCTTCAGCAGCTATGGCTTCACTTCGTGCCCTTCTGGGAGTGGTGCTGTGCTCCTCATGGTTTCTGCTTCTGCCTCAGGCCGACTTTGATTTACAGAGTCATCCATAATATTTTTTATTTTTTATTTTACTGCCCATCTATTTTCATACAAATGTCTCCGTCTTATGGAAAAGGGGTGGAGCTTATCCAACGAGGACAGGCAGGGCCCCCCCAGACAGTTTAGCAGTCTATACAGGAGGCTGACCTTTGCAACATGTACTTCTATAATGACTTCACCATTTAGGTTATTTGGTTATGTTTCACCCTGGATTTTGTGTGATAATATTTATTTTGTCCACTGATTTAAAAACAACAAACTATATGAATATAAAACAGAGTGAACAACAAAACATCAGCTTTGGAAACTTTGATGTAAAATTCTGCAGTTGTTTTCTCAGATATAGCATAAATCAAACTAACATACATCAGTGTATTATTAATGTGCACACACACACACACACACACACACACACACACACACACACACACACATGTGTTACAATAAACAGCTCTTATGCTTCTGTATGATTCTCAGTGCTTTCCATTTGCGTGTCCACAGGTTGCTGTAAGTGGTGCTTGACTGCAGTTTGCTCTCATTTCAAGTGGTTTGCTGTCACAAAGCCAACAGGAAGTCCGGCCATGGTTGAGCCAACTGAAGATGGGTTGAAGGTGGCGTCCTCGTTTCCTCTGAGTGCGAGAGGACAGACAAAGCAAACACCGTTTGGACAGCATTAAAATATTTACACTGATGATTAATGTTGTGTCTTTGCACCTGTAGCGATACATGTTGGAAAATGGAGACTTTAGCCACCAAGACTGACGTGCCTGGAAACTTCCCTGTGAGTACGCCCACAAAGACAGGAAACAGTTTAGCCACCGCGGTTAATCCTCCATCATCATCATCCAGTATTTTTCACATCTTTTCTTCTGCTGTTTCCCTTGTTGTCAGTCACGGGGTTTGTGACTGAAATGCGTGTGGTCGATGGGAAGCCTGACGAGTACGGCCTGAATCATTCCATCAACACCGGACGGAGTGAAACCTTTGTTGAAAACAGATTATATGGTAACGTTGCATTTAGCTTCAGTAAACTGTGAAGTTACAGCAGCAGATTTACATCACGTGGCTTCACAGGAAGTAGTCTGGACCTCAGCGCTGAGGTTCAAGCAGCTCTGCTTGCAGACGGCATCCTTCCTGAAAATGTTCTTCATCTTCCTAAAACCAGAACTTTTACATTGGTGCTGAAGTTCTATATAAAAACAGCCTGAAATACAAAGTGATGTTGTGCACTGATTACCTCACACTTCCCATGTTTCCTTCTACAGAGGAGTGTCCGCCTGAGTGTTTTGTCTGATCTGTTGTTGATCGTCTCATTGACACTGCATGCAGATCTGACACCAGGGCTGCACTGGGACAAAAAATGGTCCCGGGCATTTTGACTGGAGACCGGCCCCCCAGGTATTAAAGGAAAAACCATAAAGCCTTTGAATGAAAACAAACGCTGTTGTCACAGTGATGGATGCTGTCTTGTTGGTATACATGCATCAGTCTAATAAACTTAAACCTGCACCATCCTCCCTGTCCTGGTATTCTAAACAGGAAGTAGACTGTTGGTCGAGTTAACCTCCTGAACATCTACAACACACGGTGGAAACCTGACATTAAGACAGAGACTAGAGGTGACACATGATCATTGCTGATTACTGATGACAGATTTAGATATATTTTCATAAACCTTTCATTTGCCACATCAATAAACAGCACGGCAGGGCAAAATATGTTTTCTAACATGGCAACCTTTAAAAAGTGAAAGGAGACAGAAAGACAGGTGAGAAAGAATCAAACTGACTTTTTGATGCATTTTACACACAGTACTGGTGCAGAATCTAGAAAATGTGGGAAACACTGGCATCATATGCAGTACTTACTTCTGAAGAAATTATGATGGGACCCTAAAAAATGACTATGTACAATAATGGATTTCTATACATTTTACATCAGATGGAAACGTTTGTTGTAAGATTCAGATAATTATTTATTAAAAGTGAGACATTTTAAATGAGAACAAGAAAGAAAAGTATGTCTTTGTGCCCCCCTCTCCCTGTTAATGCCCTACCTGCCCCCCTGGCAACACTTTGCTAGACCCGCCCCTGCACAGTTACCAGCTGTCAGCTACACAAAAAGGATCCTGGTGTTATTTGTCTCTCAGAAACAGTTCATAACTTCAACTCATTTTTGTTTTGTCATGTTTTGTTCTTTACATTGTCTTTCTTCTATATAATTGTTAAACATTTAATAAATATGTCTACAAAAAGATTTTAAAAATCAGACATTTCACACAGACACCCAAATGATTTCTGACTGATGAAGGGGGCTGAAGGTGCCCTGCTCTTGCCCAGCTTCTGCTGCTCTCTCCCTGCTCACTGTCAGCAGCTGGCAGCCTCGGTCCTGCCTGAGACTCTTCATCTATCAGTGCCAAAGAATATGGGAAATAGCAACGCACAACATGCACATTACAAAACAAGCCCATGAATCAGCATTACATTCATTAGTGAAGTGCTGACGTTCGTTCCTAAACTTTGGGCCTTAATTAACATCACTGTGAACTAATGTTTGCTTTGCTTCTTAACCAGTGAAGCAGCGAGGGGCTTTCTGAGGGTCCTGCTCGTAAATGCCCAAAATGAGTCGAGTATTTCTCTGCAACTACAAACTCTGCTTTCATCAGAGGTGTAAATATTACAGCACTGTGTCAGAGTCACTGAGGCTGGAACACAGAAAAAGGAAGTAGATGTATTTATTTTTAGACTTTATTGCCTGGAACCACTTTAAAAATACGCTTTGGGTCACAATTAACTGCAGAAACCAGGAATCCACATATGAACATTATCTGTGCAGAGATTTATGCTTCTGAAGGTAAACAGTGAAAACTTGCAGCACTAAATGCACAGATAGCCAGGCGTTTCACATTTTGGGACCATCTGCCAGTTTTCATTTCTTAGGTATTGAAGAGCAGAAATGATTGAATTTTATTTACATGCTTAAAAATGTTTGCTTTTGAATATTATTTGAAGAATTACCCACACACTCAGGCACTGTGGGCCTGTTTCCCTTTGCACAACCGAGTGTTGGAAACGGGCCTTTTCTCTTTAAACTCTGAGGGGCTGTAACTTTGGCTTCTATTGGCAGATTTGCATGATTGACCCTCTTTTTAAAATAGTTTTAGCCAAGAGAATCAAGCTAACATCACTG
This sequence comes from Maylandia zebra, assembly GCF_041146795.1. Lineage (NCBI taxonomy): Eukaryota > Metazoa > Chordata > Actinopteri > Cichliformes > Cichlidae > Maylandia > Maylandia zebra. The sequence continues at coordinate 9,708,020 of NW_027490041.1, forward strand.
TTTTTACGTCAGCTCACGTCACACGAGCTGTTTCAAGAAAAGTCCTCCTGTCACACAGCAATGCCTACATGAATCACACCACTCTGCTTAAATAATAATAATAATGTTTAGTGAAGCAGGTGAAGCAAAGGGCTGCTTTTAATAGGCTGGGAGACCCAGGTGTGCTGCTTTAGCTGCTGAGCCTCTCATGCTAGCCTCCATCTATAAGCTGGGATCACAGGAGCACTGCAGTCCTGACTAGATCAAGGATTGTTATTCATGCAGGTGACAAAAGTTTACATTCACAGAGTCATAGGATTGAGCCTGGTTTGAAAAGCAGCTGTTTAATGCAGCTGCTTAGAGTTCACACACAGTAGAAGAATCAGACTTGAGTCACATTTCAAACACTGGAAAAATACTCAGCAAGTAACAATGAAAACAGCACAGACTCAGTATATCCTGTTCAGTCCTGTGTTTGATATGAATGTGCTGTTCAGAGAGGATCTCATGTCCTCTTTTACAAAGCCTTTGTTTCATGATGTTTGTGTATAAATGAATGTAGGTGTGTTTCTAAGTGTGAAGGAGCCCTGGGAGAAAAGACTGAAGCTTGTGCCAAAGAACAAACAGGAAAGAAAGATCAGCATTAATGAAGACGAGCACAGAAGGAGCCCAAGCACGTGTTGCTTTTTCAGATTTCTCTAAAAGTGTGTGTTCATTTGTTCCATCCTTCACAACAAACAACAGCTGACAGACACACATGCACTCTGTGTCACTTCACAGGGGCTGATGAAAGTGGACACAGTAAAGGGAGAGCTGGACCTGCTCTACACATCCTGCACTCTGTTAACAGACTTTATTCTGCAGCATCAACAGATAAAAATATATGAAGATATAGAAACGTTTAACATTGTGACTGTTCACATTAGTGAAGCTGTTACTTTGCTGCCAGGTGGGAAAAGAAGCCTAAAGCCGAGTCTGATTAAACATCTGCTGCACCAGAGAGTTTCATGGCCCTGCTTTATCCTGTGCTTGCTGACCACCTCGTCCTGAAACCTCTTCATCATCCTCACAGTTGTGTGAAGAAAGAGGGAAGCAGGTGGAAACCATCTGTGCTGCTGTGTTCACTTGTGTGTGTGCGTCTATGGTCATATCTAATGTGTACCTACAGACAAACACAAACACCTGGCATTGCACAAGAGTCTCTATGGAGCAACCTGCAGATGTCAGAGATGTGATTAGAGGGTAAAGTGGACTAGTGAGAGTATCTATGTTGTTGTTGTCTGCTGGGGGACAGCATCAGCTCCAGAGATGCATCAGGATCAGCAAACTAATCTGCAAGGCTGCAAGTGTCACTGAAGGAGTTTGAGTCAGTGAGGGACTCAAACTCACACAGCTGGTCAAGAAGGCTCAGCAGCTGCTGTATTTCCTGAGGAGGCTGAGGAAATTTGGTATGTTGGCCAAGATCCTCAGCAGGTTCTACAGCTGCACTGTGGAGAGCAGCCTGACAGCTGCATCACTGCATGGTACGGCAGCACTACTGCAAACCGCAAACGCCTGCAGAGAGTGATAACAACTGTGGAGAAGATCATCAGGACCCCGCTGCCCTCTCTGCAGAGCAGCTACCATCACAGAGTCCAGAGGAGAGACACACCTCTGCCCTCGAGACGAAGGTTCAGAAGTGTGAAATGTAGAACATCCAGACTCAACAACTCCATCTTCCCCACTGCTATCAGACTCCTGAACAGCTGACCGACCTCAAACTGCAGTTTGCACATCAGGTCACTTTGCACACTAAGTTCATTTTGCACATTAAACTCCATGTACATCCATGTACATCCATGTACATAGACATCTGCAGACCACACGTGTCTTCAGTTACTTATTTGTACTTATTTGCAGTTATTTATCTTTTTATTTTATTTTTTTAAGTTATTTTTTATCCTTATTTTATCTTTTTATTTATTCTTATCTTGTTCTTTTAACCCTTATCTAACTTGGCATTGTGCACGGTGTGTTTAGATTCAGTTTAAATTCAGGGACATGGAGCCCCTGTTGATCCTCTACCTAATCACACGAGCCACGGTGTGAGAACGGGTGTGGGTCTCAATCAGCCAAGGTTTTGGGTGAACCCATTGTGAGATCTAGCCCCATCCCATCATGTGATTTCCTGTGATCAAATGTCCCAGGATGTGAGTGGGCGTTAAGACGTCCATGTCCCTCTTCAAGCAACTTAAAGAAGTCCAGACGCTTTTCTTTCCAAGCTCCTTCAACAACATCATTCATAGAACAGCTTCCAGCTTCTTTTGCTCGGCTACAGTTTGGATGGATTTGCAGATGCAACAAGACTAAAATGGTTAGGGTCAGGAGGTCAAAGGTCAGAGCTCCTGTGGGTCTGAGGGTGGCCTCACGCTGGAGAAGGATGAAGGAGTCTGACCTGAGCCAGTGTTTGACATGAACACATCAGCACTGCTGTCAGTGAGCCTAACGACAGCCGTTAGCATCATTTCAGTGTTTCAGTCATAAAAACACTTCCTGTCACTGTGGTGGTTACAGTGACATCATGCAGTTTGTGCTTTGACCTCCAGAGGGCGACAAATCAGCACAGACAGAGAGCTCCATTCAAACTTTGCTGCCATCAGGAATAATTCTTCAAATATAATCATCAGTGTTTGAGCAGTTATGATATCAGGGACAATCTAGACATGTGTGACAATACTGAACATGTCACATGACACACCTCAAACATCATGTGATCCACTCTCAGGCTGCACTTTCATTCATGACTTCAACAGGTTGAAATGAGCTTTGAAGAAACATTCAGTGAAATAAATCTTTCATGGATTCATGTGAGCAGCAGATGAACTTTGTACCAACAACATCTTCAATAACAGAGTCTGAATGAAGCTCAGGTGTTGATGCTGCTCACTGATTGGACGCTTGCTTTCAGCTCTGCTCTCAGTCTTTACTGCACAGGTGAAGGTAGAAAGTGTGACTGGATCTATAGACTGGAAACAGAGAAACATGCTGAACATTTGAAGCTTTGCAGCAGAAATGTTCATGTTACAAATACAGCAGAGCTGATCTGGGATCAGTGTGTTCACACCTGCAGCTACAACAAGGTTTCATGTCTCCACACGTCAGCATGTGAACTTTACTCTGACTCAGTCTGAGCAGTCAGACGGCATATTTTTAAAGTTAACACATCAGCACACACAGAGCTGAGCCCCTCCCACCTGTGCTGAGTTTCAGGTGGAGCCCCGCCTCCTTCCAGGAAGCAGCTCACCTGTGTGTCGTGTTTAGTGTCCAGGTGTGGAGTGGAGCTTGTTGTTGGTGTGTGAAGAAACTGTAAGTTTGCTTTGTTTCCTCCTTTAACAGTTTGTCTTTAGGAACTTTACTGTTTGTTCAGCTCGTGTTTGATTTCTTCACACAACAAACTGTGTGTGTTTGTATTTCCGGTCTCTCCATTAAAGTCAGTGTGTAATGTTTCCTGGCTAACATCAGCTGTGTGCAGCTTAGTTCAGCACAAATCTGCCGCTCCATAGTTCACGGTAACGGACTCACAGCTGGACCAACGAGGCCGAGTGTGTCCGCCACTCTGAGCTACGTTCGTGTTTGTGTACTTGTAGTTTGTACTTTGAGTTCACTCAGAGCCCACAGAGGACGCAGCGTACGTGATGACGTCACAGCCCTTTACCTCCTTTACTGTCACTGTGATTAATATTTACACACGAGACACCTGCAGAGCTCTGACGCTGAGCTAGCACACAGCATGCTAACACTAAGCTAACACTAAGCTAACGCTAAGCTAACACTAAGCTAGCCAAGAACCCAGAGTGACGTAAAGCTGAGTAAACACTGACCCCAGACCAGCACCGTGATAAAGTGAGCTGCTGCTGCTGAACTTGAACAGGTAACAAAGTGATGAGCAGTCAGGCTGCAGGTTTCTACCTGTTCATGTTTCTACAGTAGAATCACTTTGAAGTGTCTTTGTGCTGTTTCATCTTTGATTTGTGTTCATAAACACTCAGAGAAACATCACGTGACCTCATCAGGATCTGTGTTGGTGTGTGGGGCTGTACCTCAGCTTTATGTTGTTACATGCTCATTTGTTCATTTTAACATCAAAGTAATGTTATGAGGAGTATTGAAGTAATGTACTCCATTACTTTTAATTAAAGTGTTCTGTGTAATATGTGTAATAATGACTGTTTTGAGTAATGACCAACACTGATCACAACAAAGAGGAAATGCCTCCAACATGCACAAACATTTGAGCCACAACATGCAGTTAATGTGCACAAATGTCTTTGATATGCTGCTCAGTGATGGTGGTGACTGTCAGAGCAGAGCTACTGAGAATCAATAAGTAATATCAATGATGGGATCAGAATCACTAAATTCTTCTCATCCCTGTCAGTATCATACATGTGCTGTATAATGTGATAAATGTAGAGGTGCTGGCTGTTCTCTCACTCTGCTGTTTAGCTGTAAAGGACGCCTCCCTGCCTTTGTCTCATTCATGACCTTTAATAGTCTCTTCTAACATGCAGAGATCTGTATGATCTGTTTCATAGAGTCTAACCAGCCTGTACAGGTAACAACAACAGTCACTGCATCACTGACACACAAACGTCATCTCTGTCAATAACAACATTCATACATGGAATAAAAACACATCAGTGGATCATTGCTGGAGCTGATGTTTGTGCTCCAGGTGTTTGTGCTCCAGATGTTTGTGCTCCTGGTGCAAAGGCTCTCAGTTTCCTCCTTGAAATAACATCAGTGGTGGGTCAGCGACATGCTTTCTTTCCCTCTCAGGTTTAAATATCTGGGACTCTCCACCGTTTGGTTTTAGAGCTGAAGAAGCTTCTCAGATGAAACGTCTTCCAAAAACTTAAAGACGTCTCTTTTCTCTCCAAGCTCCTTAGATCACATGACCTGGATGACTGAACCTACAGACATATTGACCTGGTTTCTAGGTCACATGACAGGTCAGAGGTCAGCGACTGTAACTCAGTTCCTCCTGTTAATGTGAACTCACTGAGTGTTTGTGGTTTACCTCTCAGACTGACTGAAGATGATGATGGAGGAAGAGGAGGACAGAGCAGAGTCTGCAGGGTCCAGCTGTCCGTCTGTGAGGAGTGACTGGTCCAAAGGAAACAATCCAAACTTCAGTGGTGAACCTGGAGCAACGAGGTCAGAGAGCTGAACTCACTGAGTAACAGAAATAATTCTGCACTGACATTATAATCAGTGTTGACTCTGGTTGATTGTCTGACTGTGTTTGTGAGCTGAGAGGAAATGAAAATGAGTTTGTAACAAAAATCAGTTTTGTCCAGTTTTCCTGTAAAAAGCTGAACTCTAATCTAAGAGGATGTTACTGACAGGAAACAGCTGCATTATCTGCAGTCTGTGTGATCACAGCTGCTTCAATCATGTTTGTGTCTGCAGAGGTCAGAGGTCACAGTCTGCAGGGTCCAGCTGTCCGTCTGTGAGGAGTGACCGGTCCAAAGGTCGACCTCCACTCTTCAGTGGGGAACCTGGAGCAACGAGGTCAGAGAGCTGTGATGACTCCTTTACATGTTTGTGTTTCCTGGATAAATATGACCTGAAACATCCTCAGATTGTTACAAAGATTCATTAAAAAGAAAACAATGAAAGAGAAAAGATCCAAATGTTCGACTTGGTCATTTGCTGTTTGAGGACAGTGATGCTCATATCTGTGGGGAAAGTGTGACCTGAGTGGGTTCATGTTTGTCTTTAAAGAACAGAGCTGCTCTGATTCTCTTTGTGTCTGATCTGTTAAACAGTCTGAGAGGTCACACAGAGACCCAGCAGCTAAAGCCTGGATCATACTGGCTGCTGTTACTCCATCAGGACAACACTGAACCACAGTGGTGTGGATGTAGTGGATAAATCCCACCATACTGATGCTCAGAGTTAACCACAGGGAACAAAACCAGATGTTACCTTCAGATTGTGACCTTTGGAGTGGACGATGCAGATTTCAATAGAGAATAAATGTTGTTGTTTTTCAGCTGTGAAGAAAGAATCAAATTTTCTGAACTTAAGAATTTATGATGCTGGAAACAACATGGAGACTATAACACAACATTTCCACTGTGTTCATAGAATGAATGTAAAACTGTCAGACATTCATTAAATATGCAAAATGTCTACAGAAGCATCAGAGGGTCAGACGTGAAGCACTCAGTGATTTTGATCAAATGACTCATCAGTTATTGATCTGTACTACACTGATCTACCACGTTAGTAAAGCTGGTGTTCTGGTGGTGGAGGGAGACTCGGATCATGTTCTGGTTTTGGAGCAGTGATCTGCTGATGGTTCAGTTTGATGAGCTTCTTCAAAATCATCCCTGACATCACCACTGAAAGGACGTCCATGAAAACAGACTGAAAATTACTGATATGTTCACAATCTGAGAGTTTAAAACTTGACAGACTTGATTCAGATGAAGTTATTTGAGCAGAAACTCCTGGATCTTCATCCTGTGTTGATCTGATCCTTCATGGTTCCTCCACAGAGTGGACCAGCAGAGCTCAGAGGTTCCCAGTGGTCAGTCTGCCCAGCAGCATCAAACACAGCTGGACTCCATATTTATGGTCTGTACATGTACAACAACTACTTTAATATTAATAATAATGCATTTATTTATAGGTCCCTTTCAGAACACCAAGGACTCTGTGGACTAAATGACCAAAAGAAACAAACTTTGAAATCAGACGGTGCAAATGTGATCACAGGGAAACGTTTTAAACATCGAGGCTTTAAACAGAAACCAAAGTGAAACAGTTTGTAGTCGAGATCAGTGGGAATGAAGCTGAATAACTGTTTCTTCAAAAACTTTGAGCAATAAATGACAAATATGATGGAAATTAGCAGCATTAGCACTTACTAATGATGTGAGCTGACACTCGGCTGTATTGAGACGACCACATTAGGTGGTCCTCAACTGTAATGGAAACCAGTGGATCCAGTCCAGTCGTGGCGACCTGTGGTGAGTCGATCTGAGCAGCTACTAATGGAAACAGGGCCATAGATGTGTTTGTGCTTAATAACAGTGAATCACATGAGTTTTACATTACAGTTAAAATCTCATGTTGTTTGTTAAAGTGTGCAGTTCAGGGTGTGTTACTAAAACACTTTCCAAAGACCCAGCCCCCATAAAAAGCAGCCAATCAGCTTCTAAGAGTTACACACCCACACATATCTATCAGGTTAACTCTGGTCTAACACACTTGGATTTAGCTTGAAGAATGTTTCTGTACGAGGACTGAAAATGATTTAAAAAGCAGCCAATGTCCAAAGAACAACTTTGACACACCTTCATAAAACCTGCAGAGCAAAGAAAAACTAGCTGAAAGTCTGGCTGCTCTTATGAAAAGTACAGAGAAATTATGGGTCGCTCAACACTTGTGCACAATATAAGAGTTTAAATAAATCTAAAGAATAACTCAAAATCCTACAATCATACTGAGAAAATCATCTACAGCTAACTATCCAAGTGGATTTGTTTAAGACAGCTCCATCTGCTGGTGGCCCTCTGCAGGTGCATGAAAGGGGCGTGTTTATAGTGAAAGTAGTAGAGAAAGTAAACCCCACGGGAAGAAGGGAGGACTCTCAGCAGCTTCCAGCTCATATTCACACATTTGACTTCTCACTGAAAGCAGCAAGTTTGAGTGTCTGTACCTTAGTTAGAAGAGATAACATGTCAGTAGTAATTAGAGTTGATTGAGCAATGCTGTCCTTGTAATGTAGTTTATGATTTTTATGGACAAGTCCAGTTTTTCTGTAGAGCCTCTCAACTTGGTGACAGCAGTCAAAGTTCACGTGTAAACCAGAGCAGCAAATCAGGTCCAAATGTGTTGTTCACAGTGAGTGGGATCATCATTGGCTGCTATGTTAACCTCCTGCAGCAGGATGTGTTTGGTCAGAGAATGGATAGATCACTAAGTCATTGTTGAGTTTAGGGAGACAGTAGACAGTTGCAGTAGGTTCAGCCAGTTGACACACAGTAGATAAAATAACTGAAGGCAGGAGCAGACACCTGTATGACTTTCCACCTCTCACATAGATTATTGTCCCTGGGCAGCGCCACAGGGCTGGTAGATGTAAACAAAGCTGGAGGAGAGGATTTATTCATCTGAGAAAAGTCACAGAGTTGTGTCTTGATGCTCAATCATCCAGGTACGTAAATCCCAAAAAGCTTGATTCTGTTCATCTGGATGTTTTCAGTGGGAGAAACGTTTCATCATCATCAGGTGACTTCTTCAGTCTCAGCTGACTGCAGGTTTCAATCTTATAAACAGGACATTTGTATGACTGAAACCAGCCCACTGAAGGAACAATGGGCTGGGAGGTCAGTTCATTGATCATTGGTACGCATATTGTCAGGACCATTGATCAATGGTTGTTGATCAATGGTCATGAGTCCAGTTCACAGAGAGCTGGGAAATGGCTGCAATCACAGCATTGTAAGATGGTGACAGTTGTACCCTTAGGCCCCTCCTCCATTCAGAGATGGTCTTTTCACATAAATGGCCTCCTTGACTCCGCCCTCAAACCAGCGTTCACATTTACTCAGGACCTTCTTGATGTGAAGTTCTTCTGCTTCGCTGGCTGCTGTGTCTGTGGGGATGGTGTTTGTTCTGTGTTGTAGCGTCCTGATGACGCCCAGTTTGTGCCCCAGTGGATGATGAGAGTCAAACCTTAAATACTGATCTGTATGCGTAAACAGAGTGAACCTTTAAGACCAGTTGTCTGTACGATCAACTCAGTCACCTGAAACATCTCCAAGTTTCTGGCTTTGATCATCAACCTGTTGGTAGTTCAGCTCTGAACACCAGTGAAATGTTTCTCCCACTGAAATCGCTGCATTCATATGAACAGCATCAACGTTTTGGGATCGTGGAGTTGTGGACAAAGTCTCAGTTAATCAGATAAAGTCAAACCTATAATTGGTAAAGAGTTCGTGGATGATATGCCCCTTGATCGTAAAGAAGTGGATGTTGTGTGGACTAAAGTTCAGAGTGGTGGGTCATTCATAAAGTATTATGTTCCAGCTGCTGGAGGACAACATCATCACTTTTGTGAAGAACGAGCTGAAGAAGATCCAGAAGGCTCTGAATCCAAATAAGCCCCAGTGCTTGGAGTTTCAGAGGGAGGATGATGAGCAGAGGAGAAACAGCAGAGAGGCATTTGTGAAGATCACAGTGGACTTCCTGAGGAGAATGAAGCAGGAGGAGCTGGCTGACCGTCTGCAGAGACGTAAGAGGATTTATCTAAAGATTTAAGCTGCTGGATAAATGAGAGACTTGTGGCACCACTGTGTTCAGTCATTTCTCAGTGGGTCAGAAATTGTCATCAGCATTTTGTAAAATATGATTGTTAAAGTTGTATTTTTATTATTATTATTCAGAACTTCCAGCTGCTGTTTGTCATCGTAACCTTAAATCCACCCTGAAGAAGAAGTTCCAGTGTGTGTTTGAGGGCATCGCTAAAGCAGGAAACCCAACCGTCCTGAATCAGATCTACACAGAGCTCTACATCACAGAGGGAGGGACTGCAGAGGTCAATGATGAACATGAGGTCAGACAGATTGAAACAGCATCCAGGAAACCAGACAGACCAGAAACAACCATCAGACAAGAAGACATCTTTAAAGCCTCACCTGGAAGAGACGAACCAATCAGAACAGTGCTGACAAAGGGAGTGGCTGGCATTGGGAAAACAGTCTTAACACAGAAATACAGCCTGGACTGGGCTGAAGACAAAGCCAACCAGGACATCCAGTTCATATTTCCATTCACTTTCAGAGAGCTGAATGTGCTGAAAGAGGAAAAGTTCAGCTTGGTGGGACTTGTTCATCACTTCTTTACTGAAACCAAAGAAGCAGGAATCTGCAGCTTTGAAGACTTCCAGGTTGTGTTCATCTTTGATGGTCTGGATGAGTGTCGACTTCCTCTGGACTTCCACAAAACTACAATCCTAACTGACCCTAGAAAGTCCACCTCAGTGGATGTGCTGCTGATAAACCTCATCAGGGGGAAACTGCTTCCCTCTGCTCGCCTCTGGATAACCACACGACCTGCAGCAGCCAATCAGATCCCTCCTGACTGTGTTGGCATGGTGACAGAGGTCAGAGGGTTCACTGACCCACAGAAGGAGGAGTACTTCAGGAAGAGATTCAGAGATGAGGAGCAGGCCAGCAGGATCATCTCCCACATCAAGACATCACGAAGCCTCCACATCATGTGTCACATCCCAGTCTTCTGCTGGATCACTGCTACAGTTCTGGAGGATGTGCTGGAAACCAGAGAGGGAGGACAGCTGCCCAAGACCCTGACTGAGATGTACATCCACTTCCTGGTGGTTCAGGCCAAAGTGAAGAAGGTCAAGTATGATGGAGGAGCTGAGACAGATCCACACTGGAATAAAAAGAACAGGAAGATGATGGAGTCTCTGGGAAAACTGGCTTTTGATCAGCTGCAGAAAGGAAACCTGATCTTCTATGAATCAGACCTGACAGAGTGTGGCATCGATATCAGAGCAGCCTCAGTGTACTCAGGAGTGTTCACACAGATCTTTAAAGAGGAGAGAGGACTGTACCAGGACAAGGTGTTCTGCTTCATCCATCTGAGTGTTCAGGAGTTTCTGGCTGCTCTTCATGTCCATCTGACCTTCAGCAACTCTGGACTCAATCTGCTGGAACAACAACAAACAACCTCCCAGAAATCTAAATTATTTAACAAACCAAAACTTCAATCTCTCCACCAGAGTGCTGTGAACAAGGCCTTACAGAGTCCAAATGGACACCTGGACTTGTTCCTCCGCTTCCTCCTGGGTCTTTCACTGCAGACCAATCAGACTCTCCTACGAGGTCTGCTGACACAGACAGGAAGTAACTGGCAGACCAATCAGGAAACAGTTCAGTACATCAAGAAGAAGCTCAGTGAGGATCTGTCTGCAGAGAAAAGCATCAATCTGATCCACTGTCTGAATGAACTGAATGATCGTTCTCTAGTGGAGGAGATCCAACAGTCCCTGAGATCAGGAAGTCTCTCCACAGATAAACTGTCTCCTGCTCAGTGGTCAGCTCTGGTCTTCATCTTACTGTCATCAGAAGAAGATCTGGATGTGTTTGACCTGAAGAAATACTCTGCTTCAGAGGAGGCTCTTCTGAGGCTGCTGCCAGTGGTCAAAGCCTCCAACAAAGCTCTGTAAGTACATATGTGATCATAGCTTTAGTTTTTAAATGTTTATTCTAGTTAACACAGATCAGGTGGAACAACTCAAATAAAATATCAAAAATATTAAGTGGTCATCGGTACTCAGTTTGTTCAATACTGAATACAATGGAGCACAAATTGTCCACGTTTCTGAAATATTTCTGGGTGTAACTGTCACCAAAGTGCAATTTAGACCTGGCCTGTGGTTGTTATCTAAGTGATAATCATCAATTCTACTAAAACAAATACAAAATAAAGAAATTTGACACATTCTGTTGATATCAAAAGCACACTGAACAATTCAGTGTTGTTTTACTGCTGTTCTCTCTTCACTTCTTCTCCTCTGATTCTCTCCACATGTTGCTCTGCATCAGTGCTCAGTTTCCTGACAAAACAAGATGAAATATTGCTAAATATAATAGTATCTCATTACACTTCAACATAAGTGTTTTATTTTTGTAATTGTTTATCTGTTATTTTTCAGACTGAGTCACTGTGACCTGTCAGAGAGAAGCTGTGAAGCTCTGGCCTCAGGTCTCAGCTCTCAGACCTCTAATCTGAGACAGCTGGACCTGAGTAACATCAACCTGAAGGATTCAGGCGTGAAGCTTCTGTCTGAAGGACTGAAGAGTCCACACTGTACACTGGAAACTCTCAGGTGAGATCAAGCATTTTTCTTTCATCAACTGACAGAATTAGCAGATTAATAATAAGGCAGTCCTCTAATAAGAGGAGAAGTGGAGGTGTTTTGAAGGGCAACGTACTCTTATGTTAACAAGACAGGAAGTAGTTCCTGGGAACTGCTTCCTTTGTTATTGTCTAAGTAGAAACATGATGGTGAAACAGTGATGAGTTTGCAGAGGTGGATCCACAGCACACAACACAACAATGCTGTTGGGTGCTGAAAGCAGACTTCTCACAGATTCTGAGGCTGCAGGTTTCATCACTGTCCAACCAAAATTCACTGAACCAGCAGTAAATGAACGTCCAAAACGACGCTTCATGTTTAAAAAACAGATGATCAGGGGATTTGTGTTTACATCTTTTTTGTGTGATCTGTTCACCTGCTGTTTCAGCTGTTTGGTGGTTGTTGAGATGGTTTTGTGAACTTTTAGCTGAGATTCTGACGTTTCTGTAGATACCACACATGTCTAATTACTTTGTACAGCATGAATGGCCATAACGAGGTTTTTAACAGTAAGAAAAGTTGTAAAACTTCAGAAAATATAGTTAAAAGTCCAAAACCTTCCACGTCTGGTGGCTTGTGGTAAGGAGCAGATCAAACGAGTAAAGAATTACGTTATAATTATAAATGGCTTCAACAGCACATTCAGGTCTGTGAGACTCATTCAGACACTGAGCCGTGGCTCTGTGCTACATGCACATATTTCTGCATCTCTGCCATTCAGACACACTTTATATATAGTTTATTTTATGTAGTATTCAATACTGAACTGTACATTTAGTCTTTTTAAAGGCAGCAAGTTTTATTCAGTGTTTTCATAAAAGCCTTATTTTTATCCATTTACTGCTATTAGGAAGAACACGTGAGGTTTAAGACCTGGACCAGTTTGAAACCTTTTGTCCTCCACAATGGAAAATGGGTGGAAATAAAAATGGGTCTCACTTTAGCCAGCTCCTAATTTTATCAGTTCTACTCTCAGCGTCTCCTGTATATCTCCTGTATAAATGTTGCACTCAGCTTTGTGCTCTCCAATATCACTGAAATGCAGCCAGATGCTGCTCATTTTGCCTTTTCACTCTTTCCTGACACGCTTGCATTTCAGTACAGCTCCCATTTCTCTGTGTACTGGTCTCTACCACTACCCTTGCTGTCTATGGGACATGTCCTCTTTCACATAATGGTATGATCCCAGTCTGTCTCTTAAAGTGTTTGGCCACATGGTTTGCTCATCAGAATAAAACCTCAGCCGTGCTCACATTGATTATCAGCAAGCCTGAAAATTCATCAATATTTGACATATGAAATTATCTCATGGGCTTGATTTGGCCCACGGGCCATATGTTTGACACCCCTGGTTTACACAGTTTGGTATTCAATGTACAAGTGAGTTAGCTCTCAGCTAACTAGCAGACAAGCTAACTGCTGGGACTGCGTCTTTCTAACAAGAGCGTCAGACACTCAGACTGGTTTCCTTTGTGGATGATGATGTGTTCTCACACTGATCCTTCATGCTGATGCTGCCATCCACCCACTGCTCCTGGATTCCTCATCATCATCTCCATCAGCCCTCACAATACTCCACCTTCTTCAGCTTCATGTTCAGCAGCCTGGATGGACAGTAATTCTTTCCATGGGTTATGGTGGGACATTGAGAGCTGAAGTCAAACAGCAGTGAGAATGAAAGACTGATTCATTTCTATTTAGTCTTGTGATGTGCAGCTTTGTTCAGAGCATTAAGGCCCAGCAAAGATTACTGAGGTCATAGAGTCCTGATGAAACCTGTGTGCTTATAGAAACTGAGACCAGATGAACCAGAATAGAAGGACATTAAAATGAAGTGTCAGCTACACAAAGGCAAAGCTATTCAGTTGTTGCTGTGAGTTATTTAAATGGAGGATGGAGTCAGACTTTAAGCTGCTGGACTCAGTCACTATATCCTGTTGTCCTCATAGAACCTGGACACAGAGACTCACCTGTGACACAGTGACACACAGTGTGGGCTACACACACATTAGAAAGTGGATCAGTCACACTTGTGCAATCATTTGTTGTGCTGGGAAACCATGAACACTTTGAATCACATTAATGGCTTTGTTACAGCAACATTCAATCATGAGTTCAAAAGTAGTGCATTGTGTACTTATTGTAATAGTACTGCAGTATGAGAAGTGCAACATTCAGTGTGCAGAAACAGATCAGGTGCTTTCTAACAGCAGTGTTCCCTTTAACACAGCAGCAGTTCAAATATTTCTGTCAGTCTGAGCTGAAACATGAATCTAATCAAATATCAAATCAAAGTTCTTTGCCTCTGCCAGGACGTTAACATTTGATCTAGTTTTTTACAAAGTTCCCTCAGCGTCCAGAGCCACCAACATACCTTTGATCAACAGCAAGTGAACATTTATAAATGTGTGTTTGCAGAACAGGAAGCAGCAGAACTATTGTTCTGTTATCAGGCAGCAGCACAAACGCTCATCAGCTCATTTACTGTGCAGGACTTTGAGTGTGTGAAGTGTGTGTTTGTGCTGGATTTCCTTTGGAGAATCTCAGTCAGAAACCAGACAAAGAAAAACTCTTTCAACAGTCCAGGTTGAGTTGACAACATGAACTGCATTTATCTTCCTCTGACTTGACATGTTCTTCCTCCTCTGCACCGAGCCAGCTGCTAAGACTCACAAGCTCATTGACATTTTCTGATGATAAAGAAACTCTCTTCTTCTGCACAATATGAGCAGCAACAGAGAAGAAGCTTTCACAGGTACAGATGTTGCAGCTGTGGCCAAGTACATGTGCTGCATGTTGGAGCAGCACTCTAATGGACAGGCCTCTGTACTGATGGTGGGCTCTGCTCTGTATCCACCACACTGTTCTCAGCTGAGTCTTCCTCCTGTTCACAATCACACTCTGATCAAGCATGTTCATGTTGTAACGCCGTGGCTTTCGTAGTCTCTCCTTTTTCTACAGCTCATGTGTTCTTCTTGTGATGCTGCGTCTTGAGGCTCATACATGCCGTCATTTGTTGATCCTAAGAACGTTCCTCAGACCGACTTCTTCAACAACAGATAACTTTAGTTGTATCAACACTGCCTCCTGGAACAGTTTAAAATGAACATGTCAAAGATCTGTACCTGTCTCCATGTTTCTGTCCCCGCCCCTTTCTTTCTGTCCTGGGTCATGTGAGCGCTGCAGTAGTATTAGACCCACCCTCAATGCTCCCATTGGCTGAGACGCATAATGACGCCCATTTCAAGCCAGCACTGATCAACATCCCTCCTGTGACCCATGGCTTTTATATTCAGAGCCAGTGAGCACTTTCACAATAATCATGATTTTAAAAACTGTGATTAAAATAATTGCTGACGTTAATCAGTTAATGAGTTAACAAGATTATAACAGGTTAAGTTGCCCTAATAATTAGACTTTGGTGACAAACTGATGTGATCTCCATGTTTCCTTTGTTGGACTGTGGGCGAGTGTCAGAACTGAATGTACTGAGTAACATGTAGAGTTTAAATATGTGTCAGTTCCAGTTTTAGAGCTCTAAAGTGCAGCTATCATGTTAGGAATATGTTAGGAATAGACAGGAACACTGAGCACACTGAGGTCAAATCTTTATTTTACCACTCGCTGCATTCTTGATGTTCATGAATTCAGCAGCTTCATGATTGTCTGCAGCATTAATCTCATATTTCCATTAAAAGTGTTGAATTTGACTGTTTGATGTTCTTTATGATCTCTGGCACCAGTTCATCTGTAGGCTGAGCTCAGTCCATCCAGTTAGTGAAATGATGTTTAAAGGTCTCCTTGTTCTGTGAGCGTGCACAGATCCTGAAGCAGAAAGCCTGGGTTACAGAGAAATGATCATCACTGTGATGATGCTCATCATCTCTGACTGGGATTTGAGGTTTTGTCAAAGCAGCAAAGAAAGCCTGGCTATGTTGGACTGGGTGTGGAAGCAGCTCCCAGTTTGAGTTCAGGAGACAGACACCCTCTCTACTTTGAAGATCAGCTTCAAACTTTCCTTTTTGATAAAACTTATAGTTAGAGCTGGATCAGGTGACCCTGAACCATCCCTTAGTTATGCTGCTATAGGCTCAGGCTGTTGGTGGACTTCCCATGATGCTCTGCTTTCTTCTCCCCACTTTTCACTCCTGATGCTTTTATATGTCACTACTGCATGTCCTTAACTTTTGTCTCTCTGTTTTGTTCTTGTCTCTCTGAGCTCATCTCTTCCCTTTCCCCTCACCCTGCAACCAGTCATGGTAGATGCTCCTCCTGGAGCCTGTTTTCACTGGGAGGATCTTTGTGTCAAAGGGAGTTCTTCTTCCCACCATCACCAAGTGCTGCTCACAGTGGAGGCGGTCACCTTACACTGTTAAACAGCTTCAGATGACTGTTGTTGTCTGTTGGGTATTGTCACTTATAAATAAAGTTACATTGAATGGATGTAAATGGATAGATGTTATTGTGACAAAGAGAAAACAACTGTTGACAGATAGATTGTTGTTTTGTGTGTTTGCAGTCTGTCAGGATGTCTGATCACAGAGGAAGGCTGTACTTCTCTGGCCTCAGCTCTGAGCTCCAACCCCTCCCATCTGAGAGAGCTGGACCTGAGCTACAATCATCCAGGTCCCTCAGGAATGAAGCTGCTGTCGGCTGGACTGAAGGATCCAGGCTGGAGACTGGACACTCTCAGGTATGGAGAGAAAATCTGATAGAGGAGGAAGAGCTGGAAACATTTCCTGTGTCTTTCACTCACTTCCTGTTTGTTTCCTGCAGATGAGACATGAACAATCACACATGCAGGAATATTTTCAGGGACAGACACACTAGTCTAGCTGGATAGTTCATGGATATTTATGTAGGGGTCTCCAAGGAGTCTGTTTGCAGGAACATTTAGGTCACAGGTGTACCTGATATAGATACCAGTGTACCTAATAAAGTGTCAGCTAACATTTGGAAATGGAAGCTTAAATAATGACAAACTGTACATTCACAGCTGAAGTCACAATAAATTTGTTCTGAAGTGCACATTTTTCTGTTATTGTTCTCAAACAACAGAATGAGAATGAAATATTGATTCTAACAGGGCCCATAAACAGCATTAGCTTAGTAGCATTAGCTTATCAGAGTTTCCATCATGGTCACACAAATCCTTAGCAGAGAAAAGTGGCCTACTTAGCAATAGCTGCTCAAGTTGTATAAAGAAAGGGAAAACAGTATTAGCATTAGCTGCTAATGGCAGCTTACTTAGCATAAACTCTTCACATTTTATAATGCAAGGGAAAGGAGTCACTCATGGAAGCCTATTTAGCATTAACGTCTCACATCATTATAACACAAGAGAAAAGGGTATTAGCGTTAGCTACTAATGCTTATTCACCTCAAATTAGCTTTAGCTGCTAATGGTAGCCTACTTAGCATTAACTCCTCACATCGTTGTTACCCAACGGAAAAGAGTATTAGTATTAGCTACTATCATTTTTAATAAGTAAGAGAAAACAGTGTTAGCATTATTGAATAATGCTAATTCACACTAAATTAGAATTAGCTATTTACAAGAGCGTACTTAGAATTAGCCGCTCACATTGTTAAAAAGTAAGGGAAAACAGTATTAGTATTAGCACATAATGCTAATTCACGTCAAAGTAGCATTAGTTAATAATGGCAGCCTACTTAGCATTAACTGCTCACTAATATAATGCTAATTCACATCAAATTAGAATTAGCTGCTCACATTGTTAAAAGGGAAGGGAAAACAATATTAGCATTAGCTGCTAATAATTATTCACCTAATTAGAGTTAGCCCCTAATGGAAGCCTAGTTAGCATTAACTCCTGACATAGTTATAATGCAGGGGAAAAGGGTTACCATTATCAGATAATGCTAATTTACATCAAATTAACAATTGTTAATAATGGTAGACTTCGTATCATTAGCTGCTGTCATTCTTACAAAGCAAAGGAAAACAATATGAGCATTAGCTGCTAATGCTTTTTCATCTAAAATTAGCATTAGCCACTAATGGCAGCCTACTTAGCATTAACTCCTCACTAATATAATGCTAATTCACGTCAAATTAGCATTAGCTGCTAGCATCAGCCTACCTAGCACTAGTTGTTCACATTGTTAAAAGGGAAGAGAAAACGATATTAGCATTAGCTACTAATAATTATTCACCCCTAATTAGAATTAGCCGCTAATGGCAGTATACTTAGCATTAACTCCTCACATTGTTATAATGTAAGGGAAAAGAATTAGCATTATCTAATAATGTTGACCATGGCCCACTGGAAAAGTTCAGAACTAAAGATTTAGGAGTGTTTCTCGATAGCTCTTTCTCATTTGAGAAACAAATGAATTCTGTTATTAAAACCAGCTGTAAGGTTTATATTGTTGATTGATGCTTAGAAATATTTACTCATATATGCTTAGAGTTGTATAATCGATTGCATGATGATAGAGGTTTGATCCTTAGTAGTCTGTAAAGACTCTGTGTGCCTTCCAGAATGCTCTGGCATGCACACACCACTTGGGGCCATGAGAGAGGTCGTACCCTCTCTTACTGATTTATGGTGTAGGACAGGGGTCTCAAACTCAATTTAGCTGGGGGCCGCTGCAGGCAGAGTCTGGGTGAGGCTGGGCCGCATTAGGTTTTCCACAAGAAAGGCATGGTTGAAAAATTCCAATCTTCTCAAATCTCTTTATTTTTATTTTTTAACACAAAATATGAAAAATGAATAAACAAATTAAGAATTAATAAGAAAATAAATCAATCTGTAATACATAAATAAAATAATAATAAGATATTTTTAGTCAGTGAACTTGTGTGTTTCTTTCAGTCTTCTATATCTGCTGTATTTAGATTGAAATGTCTGTATTAACAGTTCTATAACCTTCTTCTGAACATGAATGGAACACTGTAGAAAATGAACTGTTCTTCTGAACATGGCTTCTCTTGCCTACTCCTTGCTGCTAGAGACCTGGCAGCGTTTCCTCTCGCATAGCCGAGCCAGATTTGGCCTGAGGGAGGAAGCAGTTGCGACCCTCAGTATGTCTTGAAGATGATCATCCGTAAGTCTGGACCTGTACTTGGACTTATTGAAGTTCAAAGTGGAGAAGAGCTTTTGGCACAAGTATGTGCTACCAAAAAGGCACATGGTCCGCTTGAACATTCGGGAAAGCCGAGGGAAACTAGGGCTCAAGTCTCTCAAAAATTGTCCAAGCTTGTCTGCTTTTCCACTCACCTCCCTGAACTTTGCTTTGAGTTCAGAGTTGCACTGCAGCTCAATGAGCTCCATTTGAAGCACAGAAGGGGCATCTTGCACATCAAAGGAGAAGGGGTCCGCAAAAATGTGAAAGGTGGCTCTGTGTGTCTTGAAGTCAGCAAATCTGTGATCAAATTCCTCCTGTAGCCTCAAAATGACATCAACATACTCGTCAGCACTGAATGGTGTGCCTGCATCCACGAGTGCCTTGCATGCTGGGAAATGGCAAAGGTTTGTCTGAGAGAGCTGAGCTTTCCAGAGCGCCAGTTTTGTGGAGAATGCTCTCACGTTGTCATAGGCAGCACTGACAAGTTGCCCCTGGCCTTGTAACGTCTTGTTCAGTACATTAAGCTCATGTGTCATATCAACAAGAAAAGCTGAGTCCATGAGCCATTTGGGATCAGTTAGCACAGGAACACTAACTCCATCCTTCTCCATGAAGGCTTCACTTCTGCTCTCAACTCAAAAAGTCTCTTTAATACATTTCCCCTGCTGAGCCAACGTACCTCAGTGAAGTCGAGCACATCCCCATATTCTGACTCCATTTCCTCTAAAAAAGCACAGAACCTTCGGTGCTTTAAGCCCCTGGATCTGATTTGGTTGATGCATTTCACAACAATAGACATCACATTGTCAAACTTCAGGCATTTGCTGCAAAGGACCTGCTGATGGATGATGCAGTGCAGAGCAATGGCCTCCTCCACGCCTTCCTCTTCCAGTTTGTTTTGTGCCACCAGTCCATGTTTCCTCCCTGTCATTGATGGCGCTCCATCTGTTGTTATTCCAACAAACCTCTTCCATGGCAAACCAACATTCTCAATGGCATCACACAGCTTGTAAATATCTGCTGAGCGGTGGTCTGGCCATGCATTGGAATTACTGTGAGCAGCTCCTCCATCACTTCAAAACTGTCATCAACACCACGGACATACATTGGGAGCTGGGCAGTGTCGGTGATGTCTGTGGTCTCATCAAGAGCGACTGAGTATACACTGAAACATTTGGCTTTCTCACACAGTTGGTCATAAATGTCACTTGACAGGTCAGAAATGCGATCTGCTGCGGTGTTGGCAGAAAGGCTGATGTTGCTAAACTGACCTTTCTTTCCCGGACAGACTATATTTGCAGCCTGCAATATGCACTTTTAGACAAATGCACCTTCTGTGAATGGCTTCCCTGCTTTAGCAATCATCTCACTAACCACGTGGCTCCGACTGCTGCATTATTCTCTTTGGTTGCTTTCTTGGAGAAATCTTGCTGCCTCAGTAGATCTGTTTTAAGACTGGCAACCCGGTTCGCTCTCTCGTCTCCCTGGTATTTTGCATCCAGCTCAGCATGTCTAGTTGTGTAATGACGTTTCAAATTGTATTCCTTGTGCAGCGCAACTTTCTCTGTGCAAATAAGACAGGTCGGGGTGCCCCTGTGCTCAACAAAGAAATATTGCATTTCCCACTTTCCTGAAATTGTCGGTGCTCATCACCAACCTTTCTCTTCACCGCAGGCTTTGAAAAAGACATGTTTGGGGCTATGTGACATTTATAATTCTACTTGGTGTCACTGTCGCATTGAAGTTTCAATCAAGCGTTTAGCCGACGGACGGGGAACGTCTCAACGCGTAGAGAACGTCATTTCTGCTTCTTTTTCTTGCAACCGTAGCACGGCGATCGGCAGATAAAAAGCCGGTAGCAGTCTCCTTTGTTTTTACGCTCGATGTTCATGTCTTTCATGACGACACGAACACCGTGGCGTTTGCAGATGGTAGAAAGTGCAGGGATAGCGAGCGCAAAAAAGGCGACTGCTCACGGCGCCGGGCTGTTGTTACAGGAGAAAGAAGCGGAAATGACACCGTGACATATAACAAATAACATCAGCTGTTTCTGATGTTAGTTGTTTTGACTGCTTTTACATTATATTGAAATATATGTAATGTTCATGTTTGCTGCAATGCAAACGCAGTGATGCAAATAAAAACATGGAGCCACAAATTACGGTGCGACCCTATAATTAGTCCGGGTTACCGGGGACTGTTGTTGCCGATGAACAGGTGTCGCTATGTGACTGCAGACTAAATTGGGCTGCATTGAGTTCATGACTTTTCTTTTATCCCGCCGCCTACGCATCACTGTGAGAGTTAATATGAGATCTCTCTCTGTGGAAAAATAACTTTAAATCCCACTGACGTGTGTATAAATCTATATACGTATAATGTCCCGCTGGGCAGCAACTTAAAAAAACAACTTTTTTTGAAGTGTTGTGAACGCAGCGCGCTGGGGCGAATGTCGGCGTTTGCCCAATAGAAAGGAGGAAGCCAGCCAGGCACAGGAAAGAAAGAAACACTCCAGGGCAACGCTGCTGGAACTTTGACTCATTGAGAAATGTTTCCCTGCTTGCATCAAGCCCGGCTGGTGTCCCCTGAGATCCATATCCCACCCTGATTGGTGGGTTAATTCAGCTCCGCCCACAACACTGTAAAGTGTCATACATTATCAAACTAACATTACATTTTCATATTAAGGTGGGGCCAAAAACTATCGTCCTGCGGGCCGCAATTGGCCCGTGGGCCGCGAGTTTGAGACCCCTGGTGTAGGAGGACACCTACTCTGTGTCTGGTTAAGTATAAGAGCCCTTTGTTAGGGGGACCGCTGGACTCTTAGCACCAGCTTTGGGGTCACAGGGTCACATCTGGAACACACACACACACACACACACACACACACAGACACACACACACAGACACACACACACACACACACACACACACACACTATGCACAGACTGGTACTCTTTGTTCATACCTGTGTAAGACGTCATAATGAACTTGTGCATATTCATGTAAGCTCAATAAAGAGCAGTGTTACGAGGGAGCAGACGAGAGCGACTGAGGTCAAGTGAAGGAACGGCGCTGTCACAGTTCTCTCCCTCATCAATTGTCTGGTTCCAGCGGTGGGTCTGTGCTAGACGACCCATCACCAGCTTTTTCCACTGGTTACCAGTACGTGGTAGAATCCACTTCCAGATCTGGTTGTCTTTAAATCTGTGAATGGATTGGCTCCATCTTATCTCTCTTTAACAAAAGAATCCAAGTGGAGCCCTCAGGTCTGCAGATAAGCAGCTTCTGACCAGAACTAGACGTAAAAACAGAGGTGAGCTTTATCGATGGCTGCAGCCAAACTCTGGAACAGTCGCCCTTCACATCAGGTCGTCACCAACACTGGACATTTTTAAAAGCCGGTTGGAAACACATTTGTACTCTGTAGCTTTCAATCCTGACCAGTCTTTATAGTCATTACTGTGTATGTTTCCTATTTTCTCTCTACTCTGTGCAGCACTTTGGCTCAAGCTGTTTTTAAATGTGCTGATAAATAAATGTAGATTTCTTTGAATAAAACAGTGGAGCCGAGCTTTGAGCTCAGTGTGTAACAGTGTGTGTGTGAGAGCCATGTAATGTCCATGTGTGCATGCTGACTGTGCTGCTCTGACCCCCCTCCTCCTTTCAGGGTGGAGCCTGCTGGAGTCCGATGGTTGAGACCAGGTCTGAGGAAGTGTAAGTGTGTTTTTAATGGGATTCATGAAAACAAAGCAGCACACATTCAACCATCTTCATCATGTCAGGAGTCATCATCAAAGTGTCAATCAATGAACAGATGATGGATCAATAACTGCAGCTGGATTGTGTTTGTTCTCTCCATCAGATTCCTGTCAACTCACAATCGACACAAACACAGTGCACACAAAGCTCCAACTGTCTGACAACAACAGGAAGGTGACACGTGTGGAGGAGGTTCAGTCATATCCTGATCATCCAGACAGATTTGATGGTTATGTTTATCAGCTGCTGTGTAGAAATGGTCTGACTGGTCGCTGTTACTGGGAGGTCGAGTGGAGAGGAAGCGTTTTTATATCAGTGAGTTACAGAAGCATCAGAAGGAAAGGAGGCAGTGCTGACTGTTTGTTTGGATTCAATGATCAGTCCTGGAGTCTGATCTGCTCTGATGATGGTCCTCAGTCTGTCAGGCACAATAAGATACTAACATCCATCTCCTCCTCCTCCTCCTCCTCCTCTGTCTCTAACAGAGCAGCAGTGTATGTGGACTGTCCTGCTGGCACTCTGTCCTTCTACAGAGTCTCCTCTGACACTCTGATCCACCTCCACACCTTCAACACCACATTCACTCAAACTCTTTATCCTGGGTTTAGGTTCTGGTCTCCTGGTTCCTCAGTGTCCCTGTGCTGAGTGGAGTGTAAAGAGTGTCTCCTGTTACAGAAACACTCTGACTGTTGAACAGATAGTTCAGTCTGTACATGTCTGTCTCTTTCACTCACAAACACGTTTTCAGATTCATGGATTCAATCAGTTGATGTTTGAAACTCTTCTAAATGATTCCTTGTAAACTTCTTCCTCTTCAGTCACAAACAAACAGGAAGTGATGTCACATGTGTTCCTGTCCACACAGCAGAATGAGTCTATTGCTGACAGTGATGTACAAACAGAGTGAGCATTTCTGAGGCCCAAAATAAACTGAGTAGTTCACTGAATGAACAATGGACTGTGAGCTCAGTTCCTTCATCATTAGTATGGATTATATATGTATATGTATTATATTAGTATCATATATATCAGGTGCTGCTGCTTTCAGTCATTGTGCAAATGTGCTGTTTGTAAGCTTGTAAAGCTGCAGTCAGCTGAGACTGAAGAAGTCACCTGATCAGTGAGCAAACGTTTCTGAAAACGTCCAGATGAACAGAATCAACCTTTTGGGATCAGCCAGCAATGCAGCATCATTGTTGTTCAGCTTCAGAGGTTTGCAGGAATGAACTGATGACCAGAAACAGCTGCAAAGTCCAAGAAAATACCAGCTGGAGTTCAGCTGCATTTGAAGAAGTCAAAGAAAAGTAAGGATGGCAAAGGGCGACGTTTTCTTCCAAAGAGCTGCAAACATGGTCGACGCCTCATTAGAAGAATCATCTGGACATTTGTGAGGAACTCTAACCAAGAAAGCAACGTCACACAGATCCAACAGACAGTTTCCATGACTGCAAGTGTTGAGTGGAAAAATGCTACATTGCATTATTGCATCCTCTCACCACAGGAGGCGCTGTTGGCACCACTGATTGCTGATCAGCTGTTCTCTGATGATCTGATTGATACTGTGAATAACGGGACTCACTGAACTCTGTGACACAGTGAAGATTACAGAGTTGAACTTCACCCTTTAAGACTGACCACAGAACCAAGTCCGCCAGAGCTTTTGTTATATTTTTACATGCTGTGGAGCCATTTGTGGGAGCATTTCAAGTTGCTATACATCAATACAACTGTTATAGCCCTAATTTTAATAACATGTATGCATTAAGTCCATAGTAACTACATAAATTGCAAAAAAAACCTCTGCTCATCCATCTCTGTGTGTATCAGGATACATTTGGTTCATAATACACAGAAAAATCAGAGTTATTACCTGTAATAAATGTGAAAGATTCCTGCAGTGATAACCAGGCAGGACTGAAACACATCCAAGCTGTCACCACGGTAACAGCAGCGTCCATCCACAGGTGAGGGGAGGAGCAAAAAGAGGGACTTTGACCATTTTATACTAAAAACACTCAACTAATGTTTCTAATATGAAACAAATAAGCCCACATTAATGTGAGCGTTTATTAAATAATAATAATGATGATTTCCTCCTGATCTCATTTCCACAGCAGAGAAAACTGTGGTGTATATTGAGGTGGAGGGTGTGGTCTGTGGCTCAGGTGTAGAGTGAGGGTGGGGTGCACCACAGCAGCATGCTGGGACTGCTGAGGGTGGAGGAGGGAGTGATGATGACATCAGAGCTGCAGCACAGAGACCAGTGAACACACAGTCTGTTCATCTTTGCATAGATACAATATACAGCACAATATTGAATGACAGACACGCTGTGGGAGCTTCCACAGATACACTGACGTCAGCATCCAGAGTCCTCCTGCTGCTCCCCCCTCAGAGCCCCGTGATCAGCACCAACACATTCAGTTAGATGACAGAGTCCAGCTGCAGCTAGAATCAGCTCCCCTCTGTGAACAACAGCACAGCGTCAGTGTTTCACACTCAGTGAAAGGAGGAAACAGCAGAAGAACACCATGTGTGCTACGTTTCCCAGGACACACTACAAACTGCACAAATACAGAGCAGCACGTGGAAGGACCTGGAGCTGCATTTACAGAGCTGCAGACAGCGTGATGTCCTGTATGGACAGGTGGAAGGAACCAAGTCCTCAGCTGGAACACTCGTGTTTGTCCACAGACAGGAAACACAGCAGGAAACTTCCTCACAGAAGTGCAGCTCATGGATAACACACTTCCTGTCAGTCAGAATGAGGCTGCAGCCAAACACAGAAAGGTGTTTTTGTCCAGATGAGCCCAGAGAAGAAACACGAGTGTTCACAGACATCAGAAGCTCAGAGAGGTGAAACATGAGGTTGGAGTCCTCGTCAGCATCCAGAAGAGCTGCTGTGAAACCCTGAGTACTCATGACAGACTCTGATGGCACAAACACATCATGATTCAAACAGAAAGACAAACATGGAGCTCCTGATCCTCCTGCATGAGAACAAGCTGACATGAGCGCTGTGTCTGAGAGTGTCTCCCTGTCACAGTGACAATAACACAGCTGCTGCTCACAGTCATTAAACTGACCTGAGGTCAGCTGTGCTCCTTACATATGAACCATGTGACCTCACATCAGTGCTGTGGATGACTGTAGTCATAGAAGAGTAGAGCTGTAGCAGGTGGTGTGAGGAGGAGGTGGTGTATTGTAGTTAACGCAGTACTGAAACACTCCAGCAGAGGGCGCTGTTAAGTCCTTATTGTAACACAGTTACTGTGTGCAGTTAGACTTCATACATAATCTGCACTTATTTCCATCAGACATGCTGTCAGTAAATGATTGGTTTCTATTGATTCTACTTCCTGTTGACTCGTTTGATGACAGTGAAACAATCACAGCTGATTGTGTGATGATGTAAACTGTCACTGTTACATTCAGTGTGTGTGACATAATGTTAGTGCAGGCTGATAACAGCCTGGTTCTGTTAGAAACACATGAACGTGTCCATAGATCAGTGTGTGTTTAACATGAGAGCTTCAGCCCTGCTGATGTGTTAAATAAAGACATGCAGGAAAACTGATGAGACTCTGAAATAACTCTTTATATTTATAATGTAACTCTGCATCAAAAGAACAACAAAGGATCCCAGACAGGTTTCTGTGAACAAAGACCATTCTGATGTTTCTGTGTTTCTAACACTTTGACATTATTAGTAAACAGACTGCAGTGAGCAGCATTTATAAAGAGCTTCTATATAAAGATATGACAGCTGTTTGACAAGTTTATCACTCTGTGTTTGGACCTGATCAGTCCAGCTGTTTACTTGAAACATGTTCATTTACCTGTTCTGTTATATTCATGTTCTTGTCTCTGTTGAAAACACATTTTAATGTCCCTCAGATTTTTCTCCCAGATGAATAAATATAAAAATGACACAAACTGACTGCAGCTACTTTTTGTCCTTTCTGTCAAAAACCTTCATGTGACTCATGAGAGACACGTTTCAGCTGTTTGTGACAGATCAGAGGCCAACAAGTCATTTATAACACTTTCCATCATTGTTTAAAGTTCTCAGTGTTTCTGTGTTGCTGCGTATAGGATCTCCCAGCATCATCACTGTGCTGTCCAATCATTGTGTGCGAGGTTACCCTTATAGTGCGATGTGTGTTTGCACAAAGAGAAGCATGTGTGTCAAATATAAATAAGCACAGAACAGAAACAGCTGCTGGTTTCTTCTGTTTAGAGTCAAGTTAGTGTTTTGTGTCTTTGTTTGAGGCCTGATGTCGAGCAGAGGTGTGTGTAACTGCACTGCTCTGTTATATGTGTGAAGTGTGTGCTTCTCTTCAGCATCATCTTTGTCACTGCTGATTCCTTTGTGTCATCATGTGTTGAGAAGAGAGAACAGTTATAACGGAGGAGCAAAAGGAAGCCCTGAAATCTGCATCAACAAGGAAGTGTTGGCTCACCAGTGATCCCAGCAGAGCCACTGGTTTGGCTCCAGTTGTTCTAGATTCAATGATGTTGTTGCTACAGATACATGTCAGCATCTTTATTGAATTTAATATGAAGCAGAAATGGTGTCATTAGGAGAAGAAGAGGAGAACAAGTCCGGCGAGGAGGCAGCAGCTCTTAAAGATGAAACAGCAGCTCAGCCCTGAGCTCAGAGAGCTGCACATGAAAAAGCTCCTCAAGCAGATCCTGTCAGAGGTTTGTCATCAACAGGAGGAACTGTTCACATCATAGGATGAAGATGCTGTCAGCTGGATGAAGAAGGTTATTTAATGCAAACGTTCACACTGAAGTCAAATTGTTGTCGTGTTGAACAGATTCATGTACTGATCGTCTCCAGAATGTTAGAAGAGCTTCAATGAATCATTAGAAACAACTTACAGCTGCACAGCTGTGTCAAACACATCTGTGTGTCATTGTGGGATTGTTGTGTTTCTACATGTGACACACGTCTAAAACATGCACACAATCTGAACACAAACAGGGACTCATGTGTTCCCACAGCCAGATGCTGAGAGCCATTTCCTTGTAGTCCTGTGTCTACATACATGAACCATTAGATGTTATTGGAATGATTGTCAGCTCTGATAGTTTCATGTGTGTTTAGCTGGACGCTGTTTGATCCTCGACATGTTTAAAGGTGTCCAGTCCTGAGACACTGGGGCTGGAAACAGCTGTGATGTCATTGGACTGTCACACAGACAGAAGTGCATGAAGTGAGCAGCCGAGGAGCCGCTGATGTTTTGGATTCAACAGCATTTGAAAGGTCGACACAGACACATTTGCACACAGAAAGCTGAATCTGTCATATGCCACAGTGAACTCACTGTTCAGTGTTTTTCAGGAAGCTTCTTAACTGCCTCTGCTGCCAAACAAGCAGCTGATGTCCTTGAGAAGAAGCTGAAGAAGTCTTCAACAACAAATACAGGAAGTGGACTTTCAAATACTAGATTCACTTTAGACTCACAGAGAAATGACTCAACCAGCTGTGTTTGACTCTATGAAAGGTCAGTGTGTGTCTGCACACAGACTGTTGTGTTGGACTGTTATTCAGTTGTCTGCTGAATGTTTTCAAATGTCTGCATCTCAGCTGTGATGAGGCTGGGGGTCATGGGAGGCCACCGTAGCAGCCTCTTCAACATCATGACATCATCATAAATGCTGCTGGACTGTCTGGTGGGCTGACGGTGAAAAAGCCGTCGGGAAGGAAACAGAAGACATTTCAGAGGCTGCAGCAGATTTCTTTGATTCGGGGCCTTTTTCAGCTTTATTGGACAGAGCAGTGAAGATAAGTGACAGCAAAGCAGAGAGAAAGGGGGCGTGGCCCGGGTCAAAGCCAGGCCAGCTGCTCTCCACCTCGTGGTCACCTGCTCATCCTAGTGAGCTCCACCAGCAGCCCTTTCACACACTTTACACTGTCAAACACTGTGTGTGGACCTCAGCTAACAACAGGCTACATTTAAGTCTGGACTACATGCTTTTATATTGTTTTTATTCCATCAGCAGCTCAACATCATGAGCAGCTTTGACATAAAGACATCAAACTCAAGCTGACTTTAAGCTACTTTTAATACAGGGGCTCAAAAACAACAACATCTTTATTATATATCAGGACACAAAGTCATTTCATCTCAAAGGGAAACAGCTTTATTTGGAATAACCAGCACTATCAACTGGTTTGGGATCTCCACCAGTTTCATGTCTTTGCAGCTTCTCCAACAAAGTTCCTGTAAAATCAGCATGTTTGTCTTTATTGGTTTGATAGTGATTGATTATTCAGTCCCAATCTGCTGTCATCTAAAGAACAAAATGATGTTTCTATGAGTCACAAAGCTCCAGATGTTGTCGGCTTCACAAAGAAAACAAAGAACTTAAACACAAAGTGTTTGGAGCCAAAATGTTCCCAAGCTGCTCCTTTTGAAATGGCAGAGGTACAGTGGTGTCTAACAGCACACTGTGGAAGGCAAACATGTTATTGTTGGATGAAACTTCATGAATCCTTTGTAGATTTGAGCTGTTGGAGCCTTTCTTTTCTCTTCAGGTGTACAGATGCTGAGGAGGCAGGTGAAGCAGGTGGAGCTGTTGTGATGCTGGCAGAGGGTGTGTCTTAGTAACTCTGTGAGGCAGAACTGGATCCAACATTGTGGATGTGTTGATGTTGGAGCCATTAAGAGTCTCTGGCCACACTGTAGGATTTCCCTTTGATCCACTGTGGGGGCATTTTGGAGTCTGTCAGTGAAACTCTTCATGTTTGTGTTTGACTCCAGTTTATAGAAACAGAGAAATGTGTCATGCTTTTGTTCGGCCTCCACAAATACACACATTTGTTCATTGGTTGGACTTTTTGGAAGGAGACACATTGAAAACCATGTTAATAAGATCTTGTTGTTTCCTGTGGATCCGACACAGAGAGTGGACTTCAGACAGAAAGCGTGGAAGAGATTTTAGAGGCCGTGTGTGGCAACAGGAAGTTTCTGTGTGTTTGCTGATCTTACATGTGGAAAACAACACGTGATGTTTGTGAAGTTCTACAATGATCATTGTTCTCACAGCATTTTGAGTGGGAACAGTTCAAACTGGGAGTAGTGGGAGTTATTTCCTGATTGAAACAAGCTGAATGTTTCTGTGACGATGAAGATCAGCAGCTCAGCTGATCAATGAACTGACATCTATCAGTCGTTTCATGAGATGAAGTCATCAGCAGACATTTGTTCTGACTGTGTGATGAATGTCAGAACGTCAGGGCTCTGCTTTAGTCACTGCTTGATGATCATT
Organism: Maylandia zebra; assembly: GCF_041146795.1. Taxonomy (NCBI): domain Eukaryota; kingdom Metazoa; phylum Chordata; class Actinopteri; order Cichliformes; family Cichlidae; genus Maylandia; species Maylandia zebra. The sequence continues at coordinate 9,738,072 of NW_027490041.1, forward strand.
GGCTCATTGTTGAATCCAGGGCCCAGTCTGACCTCTGACCTTTGCTGCAGGTCTTCTGTGTTATCTCCACTTTCATGTCTGATCTTCTGCTGTATCATCCAAAATAAACATCTGGATCATTTCCAACACTTCAGCAGATCTTTAGTTTGGGCAGTGCAGCACAAAATAACACATATTGTACTATACTGCCCACTTCCTGATCTTATTGGATCTGTGTGTGAGGTTGGTGAAGGAAACACATGTTTACTGAGTGAGTCGCTGCCATTAGGAACTAGTTTTTATATCACAGCCTGGAAATCACACAGGACCATTTCTGCAAGTGAAAAGTCGTCATTGGAGGAAAATGATTGTGTAGTTTGTGCGACTGAAGAATTGTCCCAACTACATGTGCTGCTGACCCTTGACCTTTTCTTTAGGTGCACAGAGGAGCCTGTGGGAACATCCAGAACTGAGGCATCTTGTGTACAAACGTGTTCAGACCAGATGTCAAATGATGTCAGATGTCATCCGTGAGTGGATGCAACTGTGGATCGTTCCAATAAAATGAGGCAGTTTTGTAAGTACAAGCCCACTACAACCCATCATCAACATTTTAAATTACATTATACATCTTCACTGATATAAAGCACCACTATTTTAACCTGATTCACTTTTTCCACCCTAACAGTTCATTCCTCAAATCAAACAAGATATTTGACCCTAAAAAAATGCATCAACAAATAATTTTGTAATAAAATATTTATTCTTCAACTTTTACAAGTGAAATCAAACAAGTGTGTTTAAGAGTGAAACCAGAGTGGAAGCTGCTCATATAGAGTCCAACCCAGGCTAAAGTAAGCTGAGTAGAGCAGCACCATCAAAGTGTCGGCTCTCTGAACACGGTGCAAGATCGCCATCTGCAGGACAAAACTAGTTTTTCTCACCCTCCTCGTCAACATGAAGATGATGTCATCGTACAGCAACTGATTCCCTGTCCGTCTGGAACAAAGCATTTACATTAAAAAAGACATTTACAGAAAATACAAACACCAACAACACATCTCATCATCACATGATATTTTATTATTTATTATATTATATATTTTTATTGTACCATCAACATCAACAAATACCAGCATATTTTCTTTGAGATTGAGTAGAGTGGACCTTTCCCTTGGTTCACTTCCTGCTCGCAGCATCAGCTGACCTCTGACTTCCTGGTTAAGGTCTCTCAGCGTTGACTGGAATATCAAATCAGACTCACACCATGTTCTTGTAATGTGGTCATGTCTGTCAGCTGTTTGAAGAGCATCTCTGGCCTAAACACAATAGGAAGAACAACAACACGGCAAAAAAAAACAACACATTTCCATATTAGATGAAGGGCACCGTAACTGGAAATGGTAACATTCATCTGATGCTGCTTTGGATTTATCTTCTGTTTTAGATCAACTTTGATCACTTCGAGCCATCTTAAGTCCGTTTGTTCTTCTCACTAACATCTCGTATGATTTCAGATCCCTGCTGTTCCCCAGCTGCCCTGTAGGTTTGTGCTTTGACCTCCAGAGGGCGACAAATCAGCACAGACAGAGAGCTCCATTCAAACTTTGCTGCCATCAGGAATAATTCTTCAAATATAATCATCAGTGTTTGAGCAGTTATGATATCAGGGACAATCTAGACATGTGTGACAATACTGAACATGTCACATGACACACCTCAAACATCATGTGATCCACTCTCAGTCTGCACTTTCATTCATGACTTCAACAGGTTGAAATGAGCTTTGAAGAAACATTCAGTGAAATAAATCTTTCATGGATTCATGTGAGCAGCAGATGAACTTTACAAAGAATCAGTGGATTTATCTTCTGTTTTAGATCAACTTTGATCACTTCGAGCCATCTTAAGTCCGTTTGTTCTTCTCACTCACTAACGTCTCATATGATTTCAGATCCCTGCTGTTCCCCAGCTGCCCTGTAGGTGGCCTCAGTGTGTCTCACACCATTTACAGATGATTACAGGTCGTTTACAGTTCAAACAGGTCCAACATAAGAAATATGCAGAAAATATCCTGCTATAACAGTTTGGGTCAAAGTGCAGATGTTCCAGATGTTCTGAGTCTGTCTGTGTTTCATGTTAACATGTAGATGTTGGACCAAAGTGAAGCTTTTTGATGTGACAGCAGGAATGTGAAGTGTAACTCTGAGCTGTAGGAAATGAAACTAAACGGACTTTTTCTCCTTTATTTATAGGAAAGTGTAGGAGAGCAACAGATGAACAAGCGTTACTGTAACAGGAAACATCAGAGGACCTTTATGTTCATCATCATCACTGTTTCCTTGTTCTGTCACAAACACACAACACTTCCTGCTCTCTCTCTGATGGATCTGATTGGCTGTTTCATTCCCAGGAGGTCAGGGCGTCACACAAACAGCTTTAACTGCACAACGACACACTTTAAATCATCTGCAGACAAACCTGTGTGTTTGATTTATGAAGAAATAATAAAGACGTGTGTACAGCTGTCCATGAAGCAGCTTCTCACACAAACTCTGACACTTCAGCCACTTTAATTCCTGCAAAGCTGCGTAATAAAGAGCTGTGACTGCTATGAGCTGCTGATGATGACTGCATGAAGCTCTCAGCTGAAGCTTCTTTCATTTATTTTAATGTTAATGTCGCCTTTTTAAGTCTGTGTGAGGATTTTAATGACACACATTAAAGGAGCTTCTTTGATTAAAACCAAATTCATGTTGATTTTCAGCCTGAAATGATAAAAACTTTAATAATTCTGTTTATAATCATCAACCTGGAGACTAATGAAAAGTATAATAGTGAAAGAAAGCCTTTATTATTTGAGTAATGCCTGAATCTGCTCAGAGACGGAGACAACACAGAGGTGTTGATGACAGTTTGACATTAACTGAATTAAAAACAAAGTGCTCTTATTGTGAAAATCTGCCTCCTACTTCTTTAAATCATTTTTATGTATTTTTTAACCTCACAGTGAAACATTGAGGCATTAATCTGACACAGTTTGATCAGCAGCTGTGTTTTCACTGACGTTTCACTTTGATTTGTTCAGACTGAGCAGAGAGGATCGGTTCTCTGTGTGCGCACTGCTGAGAAACACAAGCTCATTTCTGCTGTTTCATGAAAAGTGTTATGGAGGAACAAGAAGTTCAGCCTCTAAACTCTCAGCGTGAGGACTGAGTGAAGAGTTTCAGAGCAGAGAGTTTTGGCTCACAGCTTTTAGCGTCAACACAAAGAGACGATTACGCACTTGATCTGAGAACATCTCCACCTCCTACAAACAAACTCTCCTACGAGCAGCTGTCACAACCACAACAGGCAGAAGACTGGATCCTGCTGCAGGTTAATGATTGATCTAAAGGCAGCTGACCTTTGAGCAGGAACTTGTGAGTCTTTTATTGTGTTTAATGCTCACAGTGCTGAAGCCTGCAGACACACCCACATCATATTATTTGTTCTCAGGGTTGTTCGGCGTGGTGGAGTGGGAACAGAAACTTTCTGCAGGTTAATTATTGATCAAACTAAAGTCATATTAAGGAGCTACTGGCACGGAGTCAGAGCAGAGCTCAGAAATCTGAAATATATCAAAGTATATTAAAGTTAGAGTTTAGAGAACACTGTTTGGTTAGCTGCCTCAAAGGCAGATGACTCTCAATATCACAAGATCAGGTGAAATTTCAGACCAAGGGAAAATCACTGGGATTATCTGTGAAGAGGCAGAAAAGCATAGACCTCGTCTACCTTATAGACATTTTGAAAAGGTAAGAGTGAATCTGTCTTCATTCATCTACATGGAAACATAAAACCAAAAAACAAACCAATACAACAAAATCACACCCAGTAGGGCTGGGCGATATAAACAATAAATGACAGAATCGATTAAATTTGGTCAACGATAGAGATTTTGACTATACCGCTCTATCGCGACAGCGCATGTGATGATGTCATCAAACTGCACCTGTTTTGGTCGAAAGCATCGCAGCGGTTAAAACCATTATCCTCTGCAATTATGCTGGGTGACAGTCACAGCAAAGAGATGAAGCACTTTTGAAACGCGGGGAAAGCCAAAAACTGCGCTTCCTCCACTTCCGTAACATTGATTCAATAATGTTGAATTCTCTGCAGCTGCTCTATTCCCATGTTGTGGCAGTATATTAATAACTAGCCTCGTGTTGTGGATGAATGATCTCAGTTGTTCTCGTGACTGAAGTTTGGCCCGTGTACAGCATCCTGCTATGCGACTGCATTTGTCCCTGACCACCAGAATCACTCACGTTAACTTTTATCGAGTGGAAAAAGAGTTGGGGTTCATCCTCCAGCTTCACTGTGCTAATGTTATGCTAACATAGCTGTGTCGCTAGCAATCATGTAGCACAACATTATATACCAGGTAGTCCAACTTCAGTAACCCTGCAAACGCCACTGCTGTTTAGTTTTCTGTCTTCATTTATGTTGGAAGTGGTAGCAGAGCTGTTTGAATTAGTTTCAAAAATCTCAGTCAGAACATGGTATGAAATGTTTAGGTGTAAACTAGCGCGCTAACTTCCTGTTAACTTCTAACTCCGTTAAATTTAATAAATTCTGTTTTCATGGATATTAAACTTAATTGTTACATCTGCTAAAGCAGCAACGCTGATGATTTTATTAAAGATGAAAGAATTTAGACCGTTTTTAACTCTCAGTGTTCGTTTGACTTTGGGACCTGAAGCTGTCGGAGTTTTGGACCCAGATTACTCCGTGAAGCTCCTCACCACGGCAGCCGTAATGCTCTGACGATCCATCAAGCAGTGCGGCTTACCAAAGTTGTGCTAAAACATTTTTAACAGATTTCTGCAGCCAAAATCGGTTCGAGGTCACGAAGCACAACCAGAATTCATACATAAGGCACACTCTTGATTTTTGAGAAAATTAAAGGATTGTAAGTCTGCCTTATAGTGTGGAAAATACGTTATACAGAAGAAAAGAATATATCGCGATATATATCGTTACCGCACATGCTTCAAATTATACCGCGATATGGATTTTAGGCCATATTGCCCAGCCCTAACTCCCAATTTATTTACAACATTTGAAACATACAGTGTAGCTCCGTCAAAACACTCCAAGGCCAAGTGAAAGTGCTGAGAGGGAAAAGATCATGATTAATGATTTATTTAAACTCATAACTGGGTGCAGCAGCTGAGCTTTGACCTGTGAGCTGCAGCTTAAGCTTCTTTTATGGTTCAGTGTTTAATATGTAAACTGTTTATCACTGCAGAGACGCCTACAGGCTATCTACTGTTCAAAAGTGAATTGTTATACACAGTGCAGCAGCTGACCGTTGACCTGTGAGCTTCAGCCTCTTTGCTGGTGTGAAGTGTTTAATGTGACGCAGTCTGCAGACACAGACGACTGCTGACGGAGAAGAAGCAGAGGATTTTCTCTGTTTCTACACAGACCTGGTCCAGACAGCAGAGAGCTGCAGAGTGAAGACGTTCATTGGAAGAAGAAGCTGAGTAAGTTCAACGTCCTCTTTGAATCCTGGATCAGGAAGTGAATATTTGGTGTTTAAATAAGGTTTCTGTCTTTGACTCAGTCTGCTGTCACTTTTTAGAGAGAAAAGGAGATTTTAGATTAACTGGTGTTCCTGCTGCTCCAGCATTAAAGCACAGTATAGGTGACTGCGCTGATGCCTGTTTATAATTTCACCAAAGCTAATAAACTGTTGGCTAAATTTTCTTGTTTTCAGATGTAAACAGAGGTGAGAGGAGCAGATAATAAGGATTAAATATTATGCTGAATAACTAAATTCTGCTAGTCTGTGACGTAACTCCCAGCAGCATCGCCTCATTTCTTTGACCTTTAACATGAGTTAGCTTAGCTAGCAGAGCAGCTATCTCTGCTGTCTGTCATGTGACCGAGTCAAGTGTGTGTAGTAGACTTGTTAGCATAGCTAGCAGGCTGAAAGAAGCTAGCAAACTGTGTGAACACTTTGTAAGAGGTGAGCAGTGAAGGATAAGGAGCTCCTCCAAATGCTGATAATGCACTTAACCTGAATTTACTGCTTGTTACATTATATGTGATGTTCAGTCAAAAACAATTACTTAAATTAACATTATTATTAGTAGTAGTATTAGTATTAGTATTTGTTTATTATTCATGACATGGCTCCCTACTGTAGTGGTTTGAACAACTGATCTGTGGTTATTGTGTCCCTGCAAATTCAACAATGCGCCTCAATGCAAAGCATCAAACAAATATTTTTATTATCAAGTCCTACTGGATGAATCACCGTAGCTCTGACAGTGAAGCACACTCATTTTTATTGGTAGTCACCTTGTAAGCAATGTTCCCTCTAAGCTGCGCACTGTTGGCACGGTCTCTGCGCAGAGAAAATCTGTATTGAGCACACAAAAAGAATTCTAACCTGAATTGAAATTAAAGTAAATATGTGCCGGTGTTTTAGCAAAGCGGCTGATGTGGAGTGAAGCCACGTTAATGACAACGTGTACAACCATTGGAGATGTGAGCAGGACAGACGGAACAACTGACAGGAAAAGTGTGGACTTTATACCAGTTTTTAAATTGTGTTGATCGACCACGTAAAACCAGAGTTATGATAAAAATATCTGCAATGTTTGGTTTTCTTCCTGAATACTGTCGTTGTTTATATTTACTGCAGGAAGAAACGGTAAAAACTGCGTTTTATAAGGAAAACGCTCGAAAGCCTGTGAGCAAAAACAATACCAACCCCCAGCCTTTCCTATTGGTCGAAAAATGTACCATGTCGACCAATCAAAACATGGCATTTAGTTGTTAAGAAACGGAGTGACGGCGGTGTTTTGAGATGTGAGAGATTTGAGACGTTTAGAGCAAATCTTGTGTAGTTAGTGTGTAGTTAGTGTGTAGTTAGTGTGTAGTGTAGTCAATAGTGTTGTTGTGTGTGTCAGAACAATGAGGCGACTGCTGAGTGTTACAGGTGTTACAGCAGTGACACATCTGCTGTTGTCAGGCCTGCAGGTATCAGGCTGATGTTCTCCTTCATCTCATAGTGGACAGAAATTATTTTTTGGAGCGGCACAAATAATTTGTGTGGCATCAGATTTGATGCAGAACAGCTGATTGTTCTGTAAATAGTTTGAAATGTTTATTTAAAAAAAAACACCTTGGCTGTAGTTTTTTGCAGTAAACAGCTGCAAAAAACTCTGTTTGCAAAACTCAGTTACTTTTTTGAAGAAGTAACTATATAATTAACTGCCCAACATTGGTCATTATTTACTGTATGTTGCAGACAGAGTTACAGACTCTCTCCCAGACCACAGACTCATAATACAGTCAGAGCTTTATTTAAAGAAAGTTGTGTTTTCAAAATTGAAGTTCAAGTTATTTTTCCTTCCAATAGTGTTAACATGCTACAGGTCATGAACAAGATTTTCTTTTTTAACTTTCATTGTAAGTGGGCTAAAGCAGTTAATTAAAAGTCGTCTAACAGAAATGTAAACGCTGTAAATTGATTATTTTAATAAACATGTAACTTGGATGGATTCGACGCTGGCGTGACCACAGTGCACACGTCTAATGTCGCTCACAGTGGATCGCTCAGGGAGTTTGTGTGTTCGCTCAGACAAGTGAAACATTAGAGGGAACATTGCTTGTAAGTGCAAGCTTTAAACTCTCATGGATGAGTAAAACTCATTAGAAACACTGGCGAGCAGTGAGTGAATAACAGGTCTGACAGCAGCAGCAGGGACGGTGCTGTCATAGTTTAATGTGGAGTCTGTTTGAACTCAAACACTGAAGAGCAAAGAAAAGAACTTTAATGGTTCTGGGTCCCTTTGACCAAGCACTTTGCATTTTTTGTATTATGGTTTATGGTTCTGGTTCATTTACAGTCTTATTTATGCTTCTTTGAGTTTCTTATACTTCCTGTTTAGTTCCTTGATCATTAGATTCCCTCTGTGTCTCTGTGTGCCTCTGTGTGTTTCTGTGTGTGTTTGTGTGTGTTTGTGTGAGGCCTGGTGCTCCATTCTATATTTCCTCAGCCTGTCATGTCTCTCTTGTCTCCTCTTTCCCTCGCTCACTCTCGTCTGCCTTTCCTCCACTCCTCTGTCAAGCTCACGTGTCAGTGTTGTGTTCCTTTGTTTGCTGTTTTATTGTGAAAGTCTTGCATTCTTTCTTCAGTGTGTTTCATTTTTCCTGTGAAGGTTCTCAGTCATCCAGGTCATCATAGTTTAAGGAGCTTGGAAAGAAAAGCATCTGGACTTCTATAAGTTGCTTGAAGATGTTTCGCCGTTATATTTGGGTCCTACCCTGTCTGCATTATGCAGCTAGTTCAAGACCAACATTTTTCTAGTTTCCCAAACAGTGAATCAGTGTGTGTCAGTGAATGCATCGTGTGTGCTTCAGGCTCCATCTAGTGGACTGATAGCAGAGCAGCTGATGGCAGCTTCCTCTGCCTCACACTGCTGTCTGACTGCATCCAGCTGACACTGAGATGAAGCAGGAAAGAAGCAGCTGATATTTGGACAGCACACATGATGAAAGGAGGATTTCAGCTGATGTGCACATGAATGATTTGTGTTTCCTCTGCAGGTAGAAAGTGTGTGTGAGCTGATGTGAATTGAGCAGCATGGATCAGTGTGAGGACAGAGAGGAGGGAGTCCCTCCCTCTAAAAGCACTCTGTGTGGGGAACATGAGAGTCAGACCAAAGCTCAGAGGTGAGATGACCATCTCTAACTGTCCATGACTCTTCTCCATGTCACAGCTCAGCACTCACATCACTGCTGCATCATTATTCACAGGAACCAGCCTGGACCTCCATCCAGCTCTGTGTCCTGTGAAAGTAACTCAGTCAAAGATGCCCTTAAGAGATTTGAGCAAAGACAGTCAGCTGAGAAAAGGTAAGCTAATACCAATAATATCAGCTGATATGTGATGAGAATTTTACTGAAGATTTATAACTTTTTCAGGATCCATCAGAGACTCAAACCTGGACCTCCACCCAGCTCTGTGTCCTTACAGAGTGACTGGTCTAAAGGTCTTCCCATTCATTTTAAAGTCCAGCCTGTGTCTGCAGCAGAGAGGTGAGCTGTTAGTAACATGAACTCTCTGATTTAAATGATTTGATGTTTCCTGGTTTCTAAAATGCATCTCTGTAGCAGAGCAGTGTCTCAAAAGACACACAGGCTCAGCTGTAACTGTCATTTCATCTGGTTTAAGACACATTTGGATTCAATTGGCTGTTTTTAACTATGTATTTTAATCAGAGGTGTAAATTTAGACCTCACACATCTGGATCCTAAACTATGATAGAAACAGCTAGCAGTGGGTAGTTTGACTTTGATACGCTGCTCTAGAAAGCAAACAAAGGTTTGTGCAGCTCCTCTTCAGAAAAGTGTTCAGAGAGCAGCTGCTGTATTAGACAAAGGCTCGTCATGTGAGCCCAGATGTGTGTAACAGCTGGATGAAGGAGAACCATCACAGTCGCGTCTCCATCCCGCTTTTATTAATTAACTTCCTGTTGCTTACAGATGACAGGAACACAAAGTGTTTGTGCCACGTGATGCTGCATGAATTGTTTAAATGTCCATGATGGTTTTTCACAGGAACCAGCCTGCACCTCCACCCAGCTCTGTGTCCTTAAGGAGTGACCGGTCTAAAGGTGGTCTCATTGATTTTAAAGTCCAGCCTGTGTCTGCTGCAGAGAGGTGAGCTGTTAGCAACATGAACTCTTTGATTAAACTGCTCGATGTTGTTGGATATAAACTACAAACACGTCGTTCCCTCAGTCCCATTTAAACTGTCTTTTAAAACAAGCCTTTGGTTTCTAAACAACTGAAAACCCACTTCAGCAAACAGGAAGTGATCAGAGCATCCGTCCACTTCCTGTCAGGCCCTGCAAACATTTCATATTGAAGAAAAGTAGTTGACATCTCACATTTTTACTCCACCACATTCAACCATTTTGACATTTTACAGCATGAAACTCTTGTCACATGACTCCTGTTATGTTATAGAGTCATGTGACCACCAGGGAGGGATTTGTATGGATGAAACACATTCAAATCAATCTGATTCATCAATGGAAACATTTTTGGTGTAAATGCAGCAACACTGAAAACGCTGAAGATAAAAACACAACAGATGAAATATGAACAAATCGAGGCTTTGAGTACACGTGTGTGTGTTTGAGACAGAGATAAATGGATTGTGTGTCTGTCCTATTGCTGCGTGAGGGTTTTATTGTAGATTTTGTGCGTGTACACTTTTGACCACGAAGGTGTTGAAAGGGCGTAAAACAGTTGGAGGCACCAGAGTGAACACTAGTGCTGTCAGTAGATTAAAACATGACTAATTAATGACACAATCTTCTGTCATTAATCCTGATTAATCACAATTACTTGATCAATAGCTGCAGTTACATTTTTCCAACTTTATATTTAAGCCTGTAACAGACGTTTACACCATATAATGAAGTCAATGCAGAATAAACACAAAGAATGTTAAACGCTTCAATTCAAAGAGACTTTGAATAGTTTTCAGTCTTTAACTCAGCTTCTCTGCTGTAAATACAACTTTGTAACAAACATATATACTAAAAGCTAAGTGTGCACTAATATATAATAATATATAATCTATATTACTGCTGTTAATGAAAATGTTTAATCAGACTCATCACAGGGTTACTGTGGATTCATTTGGATTAATCACCATTAAACATCATTTTTAATGTAAACGAATCAAATTTCATTTCATGAGCAAACAGACTCGAGAGAAAAGGGCAAATTTACACACTTAACATGTTTATTGAACATGTAAACATTGATTAACCTCCTGAATGAGCCGACCCCCCCAGGGACAGTCCTGCATGCTAATGATGGGCTCTGCTCTGTACCTGCAGGATTCTGTCAGCCACAAACTCCTCAGCTGATCCTGAATCTGAGCCCATCTGTCAAACAATCATTTTCTTCACAGGTCTGTGGAGGTGGCACTGATCCTGCAGCAGTCTAACACTCTCTGTCACTCTTCTTCAAGTCTTTGACACGAGGAACCAAAACTATGTTATTAACAACACTAACAGGTCTGCAGTTTGTCCACTTGGCAGTTGTGTCATCAGTGCTTTGCATTGTTGTGATATTTTAAGCTGGAAGTGCTTCGGTGACAAGAAAATTCCTTCTGTCACGATGTGCAGAATCCTTCATGTTGGTCGGCTGGTCCGTCTTGTTATTTTTTTAATACTCAAACTTTCCATCGAGAGGTCAGTGTGTGTTTGTCATCTTCCATATTGAGCTGATTGGTTCAGCTGCCGTCACTAACAGATGTGCTGCACATCTGCACGTGTGCAAAGGTAACTCTACTCGGACAAACTGCTCGAAGTGCGTTGATAGAAACATTTCAGGGATTTTGAGTCGTTCTGCTCTCCAGATGTGTCGTGTTAAAGGTTTTTATCATGTTAATCATGATAACAGATGAACCCCTAACCCTAACCCTACATGTTAATTTTGACAGCACTGGTAAATCCTTTTTAATGTTCTTCTGTCAGATCATTGATTAGACTCGACTCCAAATACGAGACTCAGAAAACTCAAATGAAAACTCAAATCAAAGCAATGAGAAAAGGACTTCTTCTGTTAGAATGAAAACATATGGAAGTGGTCAGGTTTCAAACACTCGATGAATCTGCTGCACAGTTACATTCAGGGACCTTTGGCCTCCTGAGAGCATTAGTTGATGGTTCATCACAGTTTTCTCAAAGTTTCCTCTGAGCTTCTGCAGCATCATCACTTCCATCACTGATGAAAGAAAGTTCATAGAAAACAGAAAATATATCTTCAGAATCTGAGAGTCTAAAACTTGACAGACTTGATTCAGATGAAGTTATTTGAGCAGAAACTCCTGGATCTTTATCCTGTGTTGATCTAATCCTTCATGGTTCTTCCACAGAGTGGAGCAGCAGAGCTCAGAGGTTCCCAGTGGTCAGTCTGCCCAGCAGCATCAAACACAGCTGGACTCCATATTTATGGTCTGTACATGTACAACAACTACTTTATTATTAATAATAATGCATTTATTTATAGGTCCCTTTCAGAACACCAAGGACTCTGTGGACTAAATGACCAAAAGAAACAAACTTTGAAATCAGACGGTGCAAATGTGATCACAGGGAAACGTTTTAAACATCGAGGCTTTAAACAGAAACCAAAGTGAAACAGTTTGTAGTCGAGATCAGTGGGAATGAAGCTGAATAACTGTTTCTTCAATAACTTTGAGCTCTTAAAAAAGAAAAAACAGCTGAAAGTCTGGCTGCTCTTATGAAAAGTACAGAGAAATTATGGGTCGCTCAACACTTGTGCACAATATAAGAGTTTAAATAAATCTAAAGAATAACTCAAAATCCTACAATCATACTGAGAAAATCATCTACAGCTAACTATCCAAGTGGATTTGTTTAAGACAGCTCCATCTGCTGGTGGCCCTCTGCAGGTGCATGAAAGGGGCGTGTTTATAGTGAAAGTAGTAGAGAAAGTAAACCCCACGGGAAGAAGGGAGGACTCTCAGCAGCTTCCAGCTCATATTCACACATTTGACTTCTCACTGAAAGCAGCAAGTTTGAGTGTCTGTACCTTAGTTAGAAGAGATAACATGTCAGTAGTAATTAGAGTTGATTGAGCAATGCTGTCCTTGTAATGTAGTTTATGATTTTTATGGACAAGTCCAGTTTTTCTGTAGAGCCTCTCAACTTGGTGACAGCAGTCAAAGTTCACGTGTAAACCAGAGCAGCAAATCAGGTCCAAATGTGTTGTTCACAGTGAGTGGGATCATCATTGGCTGCTATGTTAACCTCCTGCAGCAGGATGTGTTTGGTCAGAGAATGGATAGATCACTAAGTCATTGTTGAGTTTAGGGAGACAGTAGACAGTTGCAGTAGGTTCAGCCAGTTGACACACAGTAGATAAAATAACTGAAGGCAGGAGCAGACACCTGTATGACTTTCCACCTCTCACATAGATTATTTCCCTGGGCAGCGCCACAGGGCTGGTAGATGTAAACAAAGCTGGAGGAGAGGATTGATTCATCTGAGAAAAGTCACAGAGTTGTGTCTTGATGCTCAATCATCCAGGTACGTAAATCCCAAAAAGCTTGATTCTGTTCATCTGGATGTTTTCAGTGGGAGAAACGTTTCATCATCATCAGGTGACTTCTTCAGTCTCAGCTGACTGCAGGTTTCAATCTCATAAACAGGACATTTGTATGACTGAAACCAGCCCACTGAAGGAACAATGGGCTGGGAGGTCAGTTCATTGATCATTGGTACGCATATTGTCAGGACCATTGATCAATGGTTGTTGATCAATGGTCATGAGTCCAGTTCACAGAGAGCTGGGGAATGGCTGCAATCACAGCATGTAAGATGGTGACAGTTGTACCCTTAGGCCCCTCCTCCATTCAGAGATGGTCTTTCCTTTTCACATAAATGGCCTCCTTGACTCCGCCCTCAAACCAGCGTTCACATTTACTCAGGACCTTCTTGATGTGAAGTTCTTCTGCTTCCCTGGCTGCTGTGTCTGTGGGGATGGTGTTTGTTCTGTGTTGTAGTGTCCTGATGACGCCCAGTTTGTGCTCCAGTGGATGATGAGAGTCAAACCTTAAATACTGATCTGTATGTGTAAACAGAGTGAACCTTTAAGACCAGTTGTCTGTACGATCAACTCAGTCACCTGAAACATCTCCAAGTTTCTGGCTTTGATCATCAACCTGTTGGTAGTTCAGCTCTGAACACCAGTGAAATGTTTCTCCCACTGAAATCGCTGCATTCATATGAACAGCATCAACGTTTTGGGATCATGGAGTTGTGGACAAAGTCTCAGTTAATCAGATAAAGTCAAACCTATAATTGGTGAAGAGGTCGTGGATGATATGCTCCTTGATCGTAAAGAAGTGGACGTTGTGGATACTGAGGTTCAGAGTGGTGGGTCATTCATAAATATTCTGTTCCAGCTGCTGGAGGACAACATCATCACTTTTGTGAAGAACGAGCTGAAGAAGATCCAGAAGGCTCTGAATCCAAATAAGCCCCAGTGCTTGGAGTTTCAGAGGGAGGATGATGAGCAGAGGAGAAACAGCAGAGAGGCATTTGTGAAGATCACAGTGGACTTCCTGAGGAGAATGAAGCAGGAGGAGCTGGCTGACCGTCTGCAGAGACGTAAGAGGATTTATCTAAAGATTTAAGCTGCTGGATAAATGAGAGACTTGTGACACCAGTGTGTTCAGTCATTTCTCAGTGGGTCAGAAATTGTCATCAGCATTTTGTAAAATATGATTGTTAAAGTTGTATTTTTATTATTATTATTCAGAACTTCCAGCTGCTGTTTGTCATCGTAACCTTAAATCCACCCTGAAGAAGAAGTTCCAGTGTGTGTTTGAGGGCATCGCTAAAGCAGGAAACCCAACCCTCCTGAATCAGATCTACACAGAGCTCTACATCACAGAGGGAGGGACTGCAGAGGTCAATGATGAACATGAGGTCAGACAGATTGAAACAGCATCCAGGAAACCAGACAGACCAGAAACAACCATCAGACAAGAAGACATCTTTAAAGCCTCACCTGGAAGAGATGAACCAATCAGAACAGTGCTGACAAAGGGAGTGGCTGGCATTGGGAAAACAGTCTTAACACAGAAATACAGCCTGGACTGGGCTGAAGACAAAGCCAACCAGGACATCCAGTTCATATTTCCATTCACTTTCAGAGAGCTGAATGTGCTGAAAGAGGAAAAGTTCAGCTTGGTGGGACTTGTTCATCACTTCTTTACTGAAACCAAAGAAGCAGGAATCTGCAGCTTTGAAGACTTCCAGGTTGTGTTCATCTTTGATGGTCTGGATGAGTGTCGACTTCCTCTGGACTTCCACAAAACTACAATCCTAACTGACCCTAGAAAGTCCACCTCAGTGGATGTGCTGCTGATAAACCTCATCAGGGGGAAACTGCTTCCCTCTGCTCGCCTCTGGATAACCACACGACCTGCAGCAGCCAATCAGATCCCTCCTGACTGTGTTGGCATGGTGACAGAGGTCAGAGGGTTCACTGACCCACAGAAGGAGGAGTACTTCAGGAAGAGGTTCAGAGATAAGAAGCAGGCCAGCAGGATCATCTCCCACATCAAGAAAGCTCGAAGCCTCCACACCATGTGTCACATCCCAGTCTTCTGCTGGATCACTGCTACAGTTCTGGAGGATGTGCTGGAAACCAGAGAGGGAGGACAGCTGCCCAAGACCCTGACTGAGATGTACATCCACTTCCTGGTGGTTCAGGCCAAAGTGAAGAAGGTCAAGTATGATGGAGGAGCTGAGACAGATCCACACTGGAGTCCAGAGAGCAGGAAGATGATGGAGTCTCTGGGAAAACTGGCTTTTGATCAGCTGCAGAAAGGAAACCTGATCTTCTATGAATCAGACCTGACAGAGTGTGGCATCGATATCAGAGCAGCCTCAGTGTACTCAGGAGTGTTCACACAGATCTTTAAAGAGGAGAGAGGACTGTACCAGGACAAGGTGTTCTGCTTCATCCATCTGAGTGTTCAGGAGTTTCTGGCTGCTCTTCATGTCCATCTGACCTTCATCAACTCTGGACTCAATCTGCTGGAACAACAACAAACAAAGTCCATATGGTCTATATTGTTTTGGAAACAAAAACCTGAAAAAGAAGTAAAATCTGTAGAGAAACACTTCCACCACAGTGCTGTGGATAAGGCCTTACAGAGTCCAAATGGACACCTGGACTTGTTCCTCCGCTTCCTCCTGGGTCTTTCACTGCAGACCAATCAGACTCTCCTACGAGGTCTGCTGACACAGACAGGAAGTAGCTCACAGACCAATCAGGAAACAGTCCAGTACATCAAGGAGAAGCTCAGTGAGAATCTGTCTGCAGAGAAGAGCATCAATCTGTTCCACTGTCTGAATGAACTGAATGATCGTTCTCTAGTGGAGGAGATCCAACAGTCCCTGAGATCAGGAAGTCTCTCCACAGGTGAACTGTCTCCTGCTCAGTGGTCAGCTCTGGTCTTCATCTTACTGTCATCAGAAGAAGATCTGGATGTGTTTGACCTGAAGAAATACTCTGCTTCAGAGGAGGCTCTTCTGAGGCTGCTGCCAGTGGTCAAAGCCTCCAACAAAGCTCTGTAAGTACATTTGTATTCATATGCTTGTTGACAAAAAGCAGGTGTGATCAACTAAAACCACTAACAAAATAACCCCCAAAACCACAGTTATGAGTGCTGGTGTCTGAAAAGTGTATACAACTGTTAAGTGATAATCAGTACTCATTTTGTTCAATACTGAATACCTGTCGGCATTTCTGAAATTTTTCTGGGTGTAACTGTCATCAAAGTTACACCCAGACCTGGCCTTGAGTTGTTATCTGAGTTTTAATCATGAACTCTTCTTAAACGATGACAAAATAAAGAAATTTGGCATGTTTTGTTGATACCAAAAGCCTATTGAACTATCCACTGTTCTTTTACTGCTCTGTTCTCTGTTCTCTCTCTGATTGTTTCCACATGTTGCTCGTTACTTTCTTGACAAAAAGAGAATGGAATATTGCTAAATGTTATGTAATCTCATTACACTTGATCAAAAGTAAGTTTTTTTTAAATTGTTTTTCTGTTATTTTTCAGACTGAGTCTCTGTAACCTGTCAGAGAGAAGTTGTGAAGCTCTGTCCTCAGGTCTCAGCTCTCAGTCCTCTAATCTGAGAGAGCTTGACCTAAGTAACAATAACCTGCAGGATTTAGGCGTGAAGTTTCTGTCTGAAGGACTGAAGAGTCCACACTGTACACTGGAAACTCTCAGGTGAGATCAAGCATTTTGTAATCAACTGGCAGAATTAGCAAATTAATAATAAGGTAATCCTTTAATAAGAGGAGATATGGGGGTGTTCTGATGTGCAAAGTACTCTTATGTTGAAAGATTCTAAAACAAGAAGTAGTTCCTGGGAACTGCTTTCTGTTTTATTGCTGTCTAAGTAGAAACTTGCTGATGAAATTACTGATGAGTTTGCAGAGTTGAATCCACAGAACACAACACAAATATTCTTACACCCGACAATATGTACATAGTCATGGTGTTGGGTGCTGAAGATCATAATTAGAAATTTAATTATAAATTTCTTTAAATGCACATTCAGGTCTGTGACACTCATTCAGACCGTGAGCACTGGCTCTGTGCTACATACAGACATTTCTGCATCCCTGCCATTCAAAGGCACTTTGTTATATATAGTTTATATATGTAGTATTCAAAACTGAACTGTAAGCTTGGTGTTTTTAAAGGAAGCAATTTTAATTCAGTGTTTTCATTAGTCTTAATTTTATACATTTACTACCACTAAGAAGAGAACGGACATGACCTTAAGGCCTGGACAAGTTTGAAACCTTTTGTCCTTCACAATGGAAAATGGGTATCACTTTATCCAGCTTCTAATTTATAAATTCTGCACTCAGCTTTGCCGTCTCCAATATCACTGAAATTCAGCCAGATGCTGCTCATTTTATGCTTTCACTTTTTCCTGACACGCTTGAATTTAAACCTGTGTCTGTGTGTACCAGGCCTGTACCACTAAGCTTGCTTTCTTCTGAACGTTTGCCCCCATCCCTTTCTTTAAATAGTGGCATGATCCCAGGCTGTCTCTTAATGTGATTGGCCACATGATGTGTCCATCAGAATAAAGTCCCAGCCCTGCTGCCATGGAATATCAGCAACCCTGAAAATTCTTTAATAACTGATATATGAAATTATCTCAGGGGCTGAATTTGGCCGACGGGCCATATGTTTGACACCCCTGGTTTAGACAGTTTAGCATTCTATGTTCTACTGAGTTAACTCCAAGCTGAGTAGCAAATCAGCTAACTGCAGCCACAAGCTGCGACTGGTTTTCTTTGTGGATGATGATGTATTCTCCCTTTACTAGGTTCACTCAGGTGTTCCACTCATGGTTGTTATTAACTTCCTGTTTTATTTTGGTAGTTTTCATCTCTGGTGTCAAAGGTTTAGTTTTACTTCCTCCCCTGACATTGTCTACATGAGTTTCAGCTGTACAAGGTTTTATTGCGTGTTTATTGATTTGACGCTTCTTTTTATTTAACTATTATTGTTGACTTCTAAACAATTGTTAAAAAGTATTTTCATTGAAATATCAAATAATTTATTACTTTATCAGCTAATTCATTATACTTCTCTAAATAAGGGTGATAGTGTGTGTGGGTTGTCTTCAGATACTCTGCTTCCTCCCACAGTCCAATGTGAATGAGGCCCAGCTGTAAAGTCACAGCAGTCACACTGTATGTGTCTCATTGTCACTTGAGTTTAGGCTCCATGCATCCAGCTGGTGCTGCAGAAAAAGTAGAAATGTTTCTGTTTGGTTCTAATCTGCTGCTGAGTCTCTTTTACAAAGATAGAACTGCAGCTAATCATGCTCATGTAGCCAGTTAGTAAAAACCCAAGTCACCGTCAGACTAGGGTTGCCAACTTCCTGGGACACCTCGTGGCCAGGGCCGGGCGACCCAGTTGTCTCCACCCTTCCAAGTGTGGTGAATTTTTTAGCTCTTTTTTGTGTGTGTGAAATTATTTTTTTAACCCTTTGACTTGAAGTTGATTTAATGATGCATATTCTTTGTGATATGAACACATGGGAAACAAATGATCATTTAGCCATTTATTTGTAGCGCAAAATGACAACATTAACACAATAAAACAGGTCTCTTTCTTAAACAGAAGCCTGTCATGCTTAACTTTAAAGAATATAAGTTAATCTTTCTTTAAAAGAACTCTGTCCTGCTTAACTTAAAATTATATAAATTTATAGAAAACAATAGAAAGAAAAACATTCTTATAACAGTCCACATGAAGTGCATTTAGTGCAGCTGGCTTCAGTTGAGGTATTATTTCAGCTTTTCTAATGCTAATCAGCTGCTCGCGTTTGTAAACCTGCTTGTTCCCATGATTACGCATCTTAACTCATCATCATTATTAATCTATGTATTACTTTTATGTATTAGTCATCTATTCGTTGTAATCATCTATCCTTGCAGTTGTTTATTACACAAAATAAATTATATTATCACACTTCTGGCCACATAGAGTTGATATTCACTGCACATGCTCACATTAACCTTAACCAGAGGGTTTAAAAACAACAACAATGTCTACATACCATATCTTCTGCTGCCATGGCCTGGTGAACAACAAATTGGTTAAGGGTTCCCTGAGCTTTCATGCCACTCATGTGCCCACCACTAGAAGCATGCTGCCAGTCCACCATGGCCTATGAAAAAAGTGCGACGGCACACAGTGCAGTGCGCTTTATAGGTGTTATCGCGCACTTTTTCCAGCGAGGTGTTTTCATTTTCCCATTCCTCACTTATGCAGCCTTTTTTTTTCTTTCTCGGTGGGGTACAAACATTGCTGGTCGAAGGTGTACTGTCGTCCGAGACTTGCACCGCAGTGTCAGCGTTTGTTTCCCTGTTGGCCATGCTTCTTTTTGTGGTCATCTGTTGTCTTCTGGTATTTTCTCAGCGAGCGACCTTTCCTCTACCAATGAGATAAGTGGTAATCTGAATTGTCATACTCGTGCGTAAGGTCATTGGTCACAAAGCAGGAGAGGGGCTGGGAATTATGTTTTCAAACAAAGCGTTAATTCCATTAACATTTATAGACTACTTTTGATTCTCTCTGTATTACAGGACAAAGTGCGTCCCTTTGGAGCTCAATACGGGACGTGTACTTTTTATTTATTTATTTATTTATTTATTTATTTATTTTTGCCTGTCCCGTTTGGCTCTTTTGCATCAGAATTGTTGTCTAAAGGCAAAGAAAGATGCCCAACGGATTTACTTTACCAAATTGACCATCCCAGCCTTGCCATAATGGTCCATTTGATTCACCTTTTATTGTTTATTTTATTTTCACTTGCTGAATACGGGACAGACTTGACTGGGGGAAAGAAGGGGAGAAAGAAAGAGGGAAAGAGAAACAGCTGAGAAGAGGGACGGGGGAGAAGGGCAAAAAACAAAAACCAACAGAATGGGCAGAAAAAAAAAATGCATCTATTGATCACCTGGATCACCTGCTGAGAAAGAAAAAGGAAAACAAGCAGAAGAGAACAAGAGTAATAGAATAAACAACATCACAATGATCTATGGGAATATGACAGTAAATACTAAATGTTAAACATTATTGTGCAGCACATAAGATCAACAGAACACAGTGTGCTTTGAGGTAGGAGCCAAAAAGGGTGTAGTTTGTGTGTGTGATCACCCGTGTGTACACCTGTGAGCATGGACGCGCTTGTTTTTTTAAAAGGTTCCTTCATGTAATGATCTGCTAGAGGGTGTGGGGGGGCCACAGCCCCGTCCTCCAGGGCATGAAGCAGGTATGGAGGAGATCAAAACTCCAGACATCCAGAGGCCCCCAGAACACAAGAGACCAAGGAAGACCAACAGAGGGGCAGCCGCACCACTGACGTGTACTTTTCTTTCTAAATACGGGACGATTCCGTTATTCAAGGGACGGTTGGCAACCCTACGTCAGACACAGCAGACATTTAGTGATGATCTCACTGTATGTGGTCTTTTAGCGCCTCCTAGTGGTGAATTTGTGGAGTGGTGTTAGTCTGGGTGAGGAGTGTAACTATTGAGTGACACAGACCGAGCCTGCATGCTGGTAGCACCTTAGCCACAGCTCGGGTGTGGAAAAGCTGAAAAAGAAGGTTTTCTAGTTTGTAACGAGGAAAAAACTGAGAGGACTGAGTTAAAGAGAGGCTGGAGAGTAACACAGAGCAGCAATGAAAGCTGTTCACACAGTTTAGACAGTTTAGCATCAAATGTTCTAGTGAGTTAGGTTAGCTCCATGCTAACGAACAAATCAGCTAACTAGCAAGCCAGCTAACTAGCAGACCAGCTAACTAGCAAACCAGCTAAATGTAGCCACAAGCTGCGACTGCGGTTTTATAACGAGAGCATCAGACACTCAGACTGGTTTTCTTTGTGGATGATGATGTATTTTTATTCTAATCCTTCATGGTGATGCTGCCATTCACCCACTGCTCCTGGCAGTGTTGCCAACTCCTCAGTAAGGAAAATTGCTATTGGCTGTCCTAAAAGTTGCTGGAAGGAGGTCAGTGTGAATGGACTGTTGTCATTGGTCTGAATGTGTCACTATAAACATGTGCTCTTCATTATTGTGTGTGTAGAACAACAAATAAAACCAAATCACAAAAAGCTTCAAGTCAAAAACACATGAAACTTTGAGGGTTTTTCCCTAGGATGAGGAAGCAGACTCGGCCCCAAACAGCTGGATATATGGATGGTTACCACAGCAACCACAGCAGTGCGCTCTGAGTATATTTAGTTGTATAAAGGTGTTTGTGGTGTGTTGCAGCTGAAGCAGCCTCATGTATGTTGACACAGGGAGAAAATAGTGTGAGAACACTGGTCACAGCAGTCACAGCTCGCTGCCTTCAACAGTCTCTTCCTTCCTTGTTTAGATGTCACTGATATCACCGCTCTCACACTGACCACCTGTTGGAGCTAACATGCTAACATGGCTAACAGCAGGATCACTACATGTAGTCCTTAGTGATGGAAACTGGAACCATGAAGTCAGTGATGCTGGAATAAGCATCTCCACAGTGACACTAATGGTAACTATCATGACTCTTTGATGATATTCTGTGAAACACTGACAGAGAAAAGTGTTGGACAAATCTGAACAAGTCTACTTAATATACATGACTGTCCATAATTTTGATGGACACATGTTTTGGAGAAACGCCCTCCCTCCTGCTGCTCAGTTCACTCCGCTGTTCCACTCATTTTTGTTCATTATAACCTGTTTTATTTTGGTAAGTATGGTCTCTGGTGTCAGACGTTGTCTGGATGAGTTTCAGCTGTGTCACATGACCCTCCTGTGTTGACCTCAGCTGTATAGATGGCTCTGTCCTTCCCTCAGTCTTTATGTCAGTGTCAGTTTCTCCTCCTCATGTGCTGCCGGCCTCTTTTAGATTCTCTTTAGTTTGTTCCTCGTGTCCTTTCATTCCTCAGTTTAAGACACCAAACTCATCAAAGGTTCAGTCTGCCTCCTGAAACACTCCCATTCATGACATGAGACCAATACAAGATGTCCTTGGCAGCACAAACACTGTTTTAAAAGCAGCGATGGGCAAAGCCAGGCTTCGTCAAACTGAAACACTGGAAGCATTTGTGCCATCTTGAAGATGCTGTTCTGTGAAACGGGGACACAGACGAGCCCAGCACAGTTCACAACACAACTACAGACACACAATACATCAGTTTAGTCAAACATAACAGACTGCTGTGTTTACTGTAATAGGCACACAGGTTTACAGCTGTTTGTTGGCCTCATGTTTTGCTCCCAGCCGTGAAGCTTTGGATGCGTTATGTTGACTTTGAGGTTTTCTGGGAGTTTGTGTCATCAGTTCTACACACTGTCAATCAAAGTTACAAGCTGGCGTGGCGTTAGCTTTGATTTGGAATCACTTTGAAAAAGATACATTTCCATGAAAAGATTAAATGTGTTTTCTTTCTTTATACAAAGTTTGTCCCATTTTCACAGGCTCATTCTGACCAATCAGAAGCCTCCATTTCACGCACATCTTTAAGTCGTCCTCAGCTGAACATCTTCTGAACCATTAAAAAACTTTCCTGAACTTTACCTTCTAACACTGGCCTGATGTTTCACTGTCAGTCTGGAGTTTGGCTCATAGTGAACCTGCACAAGTCCTGTTGGATTTGACAGACTCAAAAAGGAAAATAGAGCCTGGAATCAATGTGTTTTTCTAGCTTTCCTTTTTATAGGATCAGTATTTTCTGTATTTCTACACACAGTCTGTGAGTAACAGCTGACAGTGAGGATGATATCCCTGAATGCAGTACATCCTATTTTCTGTTGTAAGTAGAAAAAAGTAGAGCGCAGACAGAGCTGAAAACTGGGGCCCGTTCTTCGTACCTCGCTTACTACATCCAAGATCAAATGACACATCCAAGACCAAATCATCGTGCTAACCGTGAGCTCGCTATTCCGGTTCTCCGAACACACCTGTTGTTGACGATTAGTACAGCTGGATGAAGTAATGTGAGATCACTGGGTGGCCCAACAGGGGCTACGCGTCGATAGTAGAAACATTGATCGGCAACCCTTTGATTGGTCGGCGAAAATGTCAAAGGAGCGCGCTCGGTATTTTTCGGCAGCAGAGCAAGAACTCTTGAGTGAGGGATTTCAGGAGTTTCAGAGTTTAATCAGAACGCAAGGGAACACTGCAAAGGCTGCAAAAGCAAGGAGAGAGGGCTGGCAGGAAGTTGCTGACAAATTAAACTCGTAAGTAATTTAATAATAACAATAATAATGGAGTGGATTGATATAGCGCTTTCCAAGGCACCCAAAGCGCTTTACGATACCACTATTCAGTCACTCTCACATTCACACACTGGTGGAGGCAGCTACAGTTGTAGCCACAGCTCTGGGGCAGACTGACAGAAGCCAGGCTGCCATATCGCGCCATCGGCCCCTCTGGCCAACACCAGTAGGCGGTAGGGTAGATTTATCATTTCACACTATATTATCCAATATTATATTACATTATATTATATTATAATATGTTATATTATATCCCCTTTCACATTAGAGCCACAACAGGACCCACTAGAACATGGGAACAAGTAAAAGTGAAATATAAGAATATTCTACAGAATGGTAATATTTATCACTTATATTGCTTTTCGTCTCTTGGAAAGAGACCCTGGAATAATCTGTTTGTTTGTTTATAACAGCAACCAAGAAAAAGGCAGAGCAAAAAAAGACAGGTGGTGGTCCTGCACCCCCTCGTCAACAAGTTGGTTAAGTAAATAATACCCTCACGGGAAAATCGATATCTCTCAATGAGCACACTGTCGCGCTGAGCTAAAGGATCCTGTCTGTCCCGCAATATACGCTGAATTCTGAGGACTCTCCTTATCAATCTTGCACCTTCCGCAATGGGTTGCTCGCGTATACGGACAGGATATGGCTGCGACAGACTTCCCAAATCCACCTTCGCTTTTATAGCCGTGGTCTCTCATCTTGATTACACGAAGTAATTTACAATTACTACTCTGAAATATGAATTACATCTGTAATAATCACATACATGTAATAGAATGTTAATAGTACATTTCCCTTTTTTAGGAAATGACCTGTATGTATCTGTGTGACATCAATAAAAGGATCAAGTGCTGCATTATCTTTAGTTACATTGATGTTATTTATTTATGGTGAAATAGTGGTGGAATATCGCTGTTGCTTTCGTATAAATGAAGCGGACATACCTGCGTGGCCGCGATCTAATCCTGTTTACATAAAGTAAACCTGCTCCCGAGCAGGTTTACGCTTACGGCTCTGTTGCTATGACAGCAAGTCCCGGATGAGCTTCGGAGAACCGAACGATCCAGGATCACGCGAAATCGTCAACAATCAAATCCAGCTAACTTACTTAGCGAGGTACGAAGAACGGACCCCTGGTGCCTGTTTGATTTAGTCCTTGAAGCAGTTTTTACTGTTTTTACTGAGATCTTCTAATGATGTTACAGACAGTGTGTGGCTCTCTCTCTGCTGATAGGACTGAATGTGTGTGGAATAAACTGAAGCAGTGATATAAAAGCATCATTCAGCCATTAAAAGGGTCAAAAAGACCAGTCAATGAAAAATGGGAATTCCCGAGACTGGTAATGCCTGGAAGCCGCAGGTATGCCACCTGTGGCAGCTGAGGTCACGTGATCTGAGTGTTTGAACCAGACGTTGGAGCAGCGTTTCCAAACATCTGCACTTCAGAAGCTCCAAAGTGTGGAAACGTCACTGTGGAGCATCTCATCCCTATCTAAGAGATTTTCTTGCCTCTGCAAAGCGAAGCTTGCAAACAGCACCATAGTTTGTCAATCCCAACCAATCAGAGCGCTCCTTATGTCACGTCACATGACTCGTGTGTTTTCCTCTTTGCTTAGCACCCAAAGAACTAAAGAAAGGTTAAAAGGACATTCAGCCAATCAAATCCCTCCTAGGAACAGGAAGTCTAGAGAGGAAATGGAGCAGAGAAGGAGAATCACCAGTTTAAATGTCTGAGTTTTAAACTGGTGACCCTCTAAAGAGGCTTTTATTGACTCTTTCTGTTTTCTTTACAGCTTTTTTCACCATTTAAACTGTTTAATATCAGATTTAGAAATAACTTTTGGACAGTTTTTCTACATTTGCACTAAAATGTGACATAAATAATGACTTTCTGACTTTACGTTGGACTAATCTAACGACTCAGCCTGGCTATGTTGGACTGGGTGTGGAAGCAGCTCCCAGTTTGAGTTCAGGAGACAGACACCCTCTCTACTTTGAAGATCAGCTGCAAACTTTCCTTTTTAATAAAGCTTATAGTTCGAGCTGGATCAGGTGACCCTGAACCATCCCTTAGTTATGCTGCTATAGGCTCAGGCTGTTGGTGGACTTCCCATGATGCTCTGCTTTCTTCTCCCCTCTTTTCACCCCTGATGCTTTTATATGTCACTACTGCATGTCTTTTGTCTTCTCTCTCCTTAGTTTGTGTTTTGTTCTTGTCTCTCTGAGCTCATCTCTTCTCTTTCCCCTCACCCTGCAACCAGTCATGGTAGATGCTCCTCCTGGAGCCTGTTTTCACTGGGAGGATCTTTGTGTCAAAGGGAGTTCTTCTTCCCACCATCACCAAGTGCTGCTCACAGTGGATTGTGTCGCGAAATCTATCAATGTAGAGCAGTGAGACAAACCACGGAGGCCCCAGAGAAGTGCAATCAAACGATGAGTTTATTAACACACAGGAGAAAACATCAGCCTATGTCTTCTGACAAAAATACATGTTGTGGACACTTACAAAGCAGTGGGGTATACGCCCCCCCTTGGCGTCAATAAAAATAGTCAGAGTAAAATATGTTCCAGACATTAGTCACAGTTAATGGTACATCTTGTACATCTTTAATGGCTATAAACAGACACAGAACTTCTCTTTTCTGTAACACCTTCCATACAAGGTAATAAACTTCAAGCCCTCAGGGTCTCTGGGGCTAATTATTGACTCTGGTCATCTGTTGCCAAGTAGAGTAAATATAGTGAGACACCAAATGAGTTAAGGCCTCAGGCCTGACACATTCCTAGATTATATGTGTTATATGTATTGTAAGCATCCATGCAATCATCCTGTTCTAGTTTCCCTCAGCATGGATCACCTGGACAGTCACGCCAGTGAAGCTTAAGACCCTTAATGAACCGAACATCAACTCAAAATAAGCACAAATATGCAATGTGTATGAAATACTTCTGACCGTACTTGTAATAAAAGTTAACATAATTGAAGGATCCTCAAATGAACATGTTCAATAGACAACTTTAATGCAATATCAATACTGTGAGAAATATTATTAGATGGAATAATGCTGTAAAGAACATTATTAATGCAGTTATAATGATGCAGATTATATGGCAGCAATAAAAGAATTTCTGTATCTCCACAATTGTCTGATGGTTGGGGCTTTCTCTCTAATATTTGAGGCTGTTACCTTACACTGTTAAACAGCTTCAGATGACTGTTGTTGTCTGTTGGGTATTGTCACTTATAAATAAAGTTACATTGAATGGATGTAAATGGATAGATGTTATTGTGACAAAGAGAAAACAACTGTTGACAGATAGATTGTTGTTTTGTGTGTCTGCAGTCTGTCAGGCTGTCTGATCACAGAGGAAGACTGTACTTCTCTGGCCTCAGCTCTGAGCTCCAACCCCTCCCATCTGAGAGAGCTGGACCTGAGCTACAATCATCCAGGTGACTCAGGAATTAAGCTGCTCTCGGCTGGACTGAAGGATCCAGGCTGGAGACTGGACACTCTCAGGTATGGAGAGAATGTCTGATAGAGGAGGAAGAGCTGGAAACATTTCCTGTGTCCTTCACTCACTTCCTGTTTGTTTCCTGCAGATGAGACATGAACAATCACACATGCAGGAATATTTTCAGGGACAGACACACTAGTCTAGCTGGATAGTTCATGGATATTTATGTAGGGGTCTCCAAGGAGTCTGTTTGCAGGAACATTTAGGTCACAGGTGTACCTGATATAGATACCAGTGTACCTAATAAAGTGTCAGCTAACATTTGGAAATGGAAGCTTAAATAATGACAAACTGTACATCAGAGGAGGAGCCAGACATTTGAAACACCCGGGGCTTAGCCCTAAAGGGTAGTATGCATGTGGGATTTTTTTTTTTTTTTTTGAGGGGGGGGGTGTAGAAATGACTGAAAGATTAATAGGCTCTGTTTTGAGTTTTGTTCAAAAAAGAATGACTTCATATAGGGAAATATATAGAACATATATATATATCACACATGCAGGACACCTT
The DNA here is from genome assembly GCF_041146795.1 of Maylandia zebra. Lineage (NCBI taxonomy): Eukaryota > Metazoa > Chordata > Actinopteri > Cichliformes > Cichlidae > Maylandia > Maylandia zebra. Next base: position 9,765,520 of record NW_027490041.1, read on the forward strand.
AAACTAGTTTTTTAATTGAGCAGCAAGACAGAACGAAGTCGGGGCTGTATCAAGACACAGGGACTAAACCCCAATTCAACCAGACCCAGAACTGATCCAGAATTAAAACAGGACTACAACAGTTCAAAAGCAGGATTACTGAGGACTTAACCAAGACATAACCACAATCAGAACTAGATGATAGTAGCACTAAAAATCATCATAGACCTGCACTACACTTATTTATTTAATTCTACCAAAGTACAATATTTAGATTGAGAAAAGTTTATATAATTATTTAGCCTTGTTGTGCAAACAAGCCTGCAGAACTTAATAAATATAGAATTTGAAAAATAGCAAACCTAAAAAGAAACACTAGGTACGAGATACATGAGTACCTATGATACAGTGATACTTTTAGTAAGCAACCATTTGACTAACATGTGTGTCTCACCTGCTCTTGTTCATCTCTGTTCTGTCCTCATTCTCCATCTCAATCTCTGCTCCTCTCTCTCTCTCTTTGTGCTGACAATCATCAAATATACAGTTGAAACCAGATATTTACAAACTCTTCAGATCAAAACACAAACACTTTTTTAATTGTAACATCAAATCAGACTAAATGTTTATTTTTTTAGATTGATAAATATAAAAACATATTTGTTAACTTTAAGAGTAAAGAGAGAAACTGTCTGTGTTTTTTTATTGCAAATGGCACCAAATTGTATTCAAACTGAGCCACACTTATGGAGCTCCACAATTCTTTTCCTGGTGTTTTGGTTGACATCTCTTGATGTTCCCATGTCACAGAAACAGGCTCTGTGTTTTGCCTTATATGCATCCACAGCTGTGCCACCAATTTACTCACATGGACTCTACTAACCTATCAGAAGCTTCTTCAGCTCAGAATGGAATCGTCTGGAGTTTTCTTATTAATTAACAATAAACTTAGTGTACATGTACTCCTAAATTTAATGAAAGTGATAAAAAATAGACAGCTCTGTCTCTCTTTATTCTGACATTTAACTAATTCAAAATATATTTCAATATTTATCTAAAACAAAAGTTTACTCTAAATTGATGTTGTACAGTAAAAATGTTTTATGTTTTCTCCCTAAAGTGTAAATATCTGGTTACAAATGTAAATATCCTGCTGTGTACTGAAATCCCTCTTGTTTTGCATAGAAATATACTGAACAACATACAAAGCATAATATATAAAATAACATTTACCTGAGTTTTTTCTTTGAAAGAACCCTCTAATGTCCATTCTTATATTTCAGTACATAACTGAAACCGAATTAGTCGGGGAGGGTAAGAACTGAAAATATGAAATAAACACACGTAAGCTAAGACTCTAAAAAAAATAGCATTTGTTCGGCTTTTCATTTCGCCATTTGTTGATTCACTTGAAGAGCAAGTAAAATAATATTGGTCAAGTGATCAGTTTCATATCAATCTTTCGTGATGCACCGTCATATTTACATTATTTGTACGGTACGAATGATTTGCTTTGGTACCTGCTCAAACTTAAGCTCTCCTTAGTATGGCTGGCTCTGTCTCTCCAACAGCGCACTGACGGGCAGCAGCTGCCCCGCCCCCTCGCTCAGTCGCTTAGTGCCTGAGCTTGGATCATACCAATATCAGGGGGGGATTCACGCACAGTCGTAAATTCCCACAGTGTGCACTATGTGCTTCGAATATTGTGTGTACTTTTTGTTTTATACAGTTGTCAGCCAGGCATCTAACTATGAAAAAATTACACTCCAAAATACCCCGGGCTTCTGACAAAACAACCCGGGCTTAAGCCCCGTAAGCCACCCCCACGCTCCGCCCCTGCTGTACATTCACAGCTGAAGTCACAATAAATTTGTTCTGAAGTGCACATTTTTCTGTTATTGTTCTCAAACAACAGAATGAGAATGAAATATTGATTCTCACAGAGCCCATAAACTTTACTAACTAAACATTACTGTGAGCAGCTCCTCCATCACTTCAAAACTGTCATCAACACCACGGACATACATTGGGAGCTGGGCAGTGTCGGTGATGTCTGTGGTCTCATCAAGAGCGACTGAGTATACACTGAAACATTTGGCTTTCTCACACAGTTGGTCATAAATGTCACTTGACAGGTCAGAAATGCGATCTGCTGCGGTGTTGGCAGAAAGGCTGATGTTGCTAAACTGACCTTTCTTTCCCGGACAGACTATATTTGCAGCCTGCAATATGCACTTTTAGACAAATGCACCTTCTGTGAATGGCTTCCCTGCTTTAGCAATCATCTCACTAACCACGTGGCTCCGACTGCTGCATTATTCTCTTTGGTTGCTTTCTTGGAGAAATCTTGCTGCCTCAGTAGATCTGTTTTAAGACTGGCAACCCGGTTCGCTCTCTCGTCTCCCTGGTATTTTGCATCCAGCTCAGCATGTCTAGTTGTGTAATGACGTTTCAAATTGTATTCCTTGTGCAGCGCAACTTTCTCTGTGCAAATAAGACAGGTCGGGGTGCCCCTGTGCTCAACAAAGAAATATTGCATTTCCCACTTTTCCTGAAATTGTCGGTGCTCATCACCAACCTTTCTCTTCACCGCAGGCTTTGAAAAAGACATGTTTGGGGCTATGTGACATTTATAATTCTACTTGGTGTCACTGTCGCATTGAAGTTTCAATCAAGCGTTTAGCCGACGGACGGGGAACGTCTCAACGCGTAGAGAACGTCATTTCTGCTTCTTTTTCTTGCAACCGTAGCACGGCGATCGGCAGATAAAAAGCCGGTAGCAGTCTCCTTTGTTTTTACGCTCGATGTTCATGTCTTTCATGACGACACGAACACCGTGGCGTTTGCAGATGGTAGAAAGTGCAGGGATAGCGAGCGCAAAAAAGGCGACTGCTCACGGCGCCGGGCTGTTGTTACAGGAGAAAGAAGCGGAAATGACACCGTGACATATAACAAATAACATCAGCTGTTTCTGATGTTAGTTGTTTTGACTGCTTTTACATTATATTGAAATATATGTAATGTTCATGTTTGCTGCAATGCAAACGCAGTGATGCAAATAAAAACATGGAGCCACAAATTACGGTGCGACCCTATAATTAGTCCGGGTTACCGGGGACTGTTGTTGCCGATGAACAGGTGTCGCTATGTGACTGCAGACTAAATTGGGCTGCATTGAGTTCATGACTTTTCTTTTATCCCGCCGCCTACGCATCACTGTGAGAGTTAATATGAGATCTCTCTCTGTGGAAAAATAACTTTAAATCCCACTGACGTGTGTATAAATCTATATACGTATAATGTCCCGCTGGGCAGCAACTTAAAAAAACAACTTTTTTTGAAGTGTTGTGAACGCAGCGCGCTGGGGCGAATGTCGGCGTTTGCCCAATAGAAAGGAGGAAGCCAGCCAGGCACAGGAAAGAAAGAAACACTCCAGGGCAACGCTGCTGGAACTTTGACTCATTGAGAAATGTTTCCCTGCTTGCATCAAGCCCGGCTGGTGTCCCCTGAGATCCATATCCCACCCTGATTGGTGGGTTAATTCAGCTCCGCCCACAACACTGTAAAGTGTCATACATTATCAAACTAACATTACATTTTCATATTAAGGTGGGGCCAAAAACTATCGTCCTGCGGGCCGCAATTGGCCCGTGGGCCGCGAGTTTGAGACCCCTGGTGTAGGAGGACACCTACTCTGTGTCTGGTTAAGTATAAGAGCCCTTTGTTAGGGGGACCGCTGGACTCTTAGCACCAGCTTTGGGGTCACAGGGTCACATCTGGAACACACACACACACACACACACACACACACAGACACACACACACAGACACACACACACACACACACACACACACACACTATGCACAGACTGGTACTCTTTGTTCATACCTGTGTAAGACGTCATAATGAACTTGTGCATATTCATGTAAGCTCAATAAAGAGCAGTGTTACGAGGGAGCAGACGAGAGCGACTGAGGTCAAGTGAAGGAACGGCGCTGTCACAGTTCTCTCCCTCATCAATTGTCTGGTTCCAGCGGTGGGTCTGTGCTAGACGACCCATCACCAGCTTTTTCCACTGGTTACCAGTACGTGGTAGAATCCACTTCCAGATCTGGTTGTCTTTAAATCTGTGAATGGATTGGCTCCATCTTATCTCTCTTTAACAAAAGAATCCAAGTGGAGCCCTCAGGTCTGCAGATAAGCAGCTTCTGACCAGAACTAGACGTAAAAACAGAGGTGAGCTTTATCGATGGCTGCAGCCAAACTCTGGAACAGTCGCCCTTCACATCAGGTCGTCACCAACACTGGACATTTTTAAAAGCCGGTTGGAAACACATTTGTACTCTGTAGCTTTCAATCCTGACCAGTCTTTATAGTCATTACTGTGTATGTTTCCTATTTTCTCTCTACTCTGTGCAGCACTTTGGCTCAAGCTGTTTTTAAATGTGCTGATAAATAAATGTAGATTTCTTTGAATAAAACAGTGGAGCCGAGCTTTGAGCTCAGTGTGTAACAGTGTGTGTGTGAGAGCCATGTAATGTCCATGTGTGCATGCTGACTGTGCTGCTCTGACCCCCCTCCTCCTTTCAGGGTGGAGCCTGCTGGAGTCCGATGGTTGAGACCAGGTCTGAGGAAGTGTAAGTGTGTTTTTAATGGGATTCATGAAAACAAAGCAGCACACATTCAACCATCTTCATCATGTCAGGAGTCATCATCAAAGTGTCAATCAATGAACAGATGATGGATCAATAACTGCAGCTGGATTGTGTTTGTTCTCTCCATCAGATTCCTGTCAACTCACAATCGACACAAACACAGTGAACACAAAGCTCCAACTGTCTGACAACAACAGGAAGGTGACACATGTGGAGGAGGTTCAGTCATATCCTGATCATCCAGACAGATTTGATTACTGGAAACAGCTGCTGTGTAGAAATGGTCTGACTGGTCGCTGTTACTGGGAGGTCGAGTGGAGAGGAGACGTTTATATATCAGCGAGTTACAGAAGCATCAGAAGGAAAGGAGGCAGTGCTGACTGTGTGTTTGGATACAATGATCAGTCCTGGAGTCTGGTCTGCTCTGATGATGGTCCTCGTTATGTCTGGCACAATAACAGACAAACATCCATCTCCTCCTCCTCCTCCTCCTCCTCCTCCTCCTCCTCTGTCTCTAACAGAGCAGCAGTGTATGTGGACTGTCCTGCTGGCACTCTGTCCTTCTACAGAGTCTCCTCTGACACTCTGATCCACCTCCACACCTTCAACACCACATTCACTCAAACTCTTTATCCTGGGTTTATGTTCTTGTCTCCTGGTGCCTCAGTGTCCCTGTGCTGAGTGGAGTGTAAAGAGTGTCTCCTGTTACAGAAACACTCTGACTGTTGAACAGATAGTTCAGTCTGTACATGTCTGTCTCTTTCACTCACAAACACGTTTTCAGATTCATGGATTCAATCAGTTGATGTTTGAAACTCTTCTAAATGATTCCTTGTAAACTTCTTCAGTCACAAACAAACAGGAAGTGATGTCACATGTGTTCCTGTCCACACAGCAGAATGAGTCTATTGCTGACAGTGATGTACAAACAGAGTGAGCATTTCTGAGGCCCAAAATAAACTGAGTAGTTCACTGAATGAACAATGGACTGTGAGCTCAGTTCCTTCATCATTAGTATGGATTATATATGTATATGTATTATATTAGTATCATATATATCAGGTGCTGCTGCTTTCAGTCATTGTGCAAATGTGCTGTTTGTAAGCTTGTAAAGCTGCAGTCAGCTGAGACTGAAGAAGTCACCTGATCAGTGAGCAAACGTTTCTGAAAACGTCCAGATGAACAGAATCAACCTTTTGGGATCAGCCAGCAATGCAGCATCATTGTTGTTCAGCTTCAGAGGTTTGCAGGAATGAACTGATGACCAGAAACAGCTGCAAAGTCCAAGAAAATACCAGCTGGAGTTCAGCTGCATTTGAAGAAGTCAAAGAAAAGTAAGGATGGCAAAGGGCGACGTTTTCTTCCAAAGAGCTGCAAACATGGTCGACGCCTCATTAGAAGAATCATCTGGACATTTGTGAGGAACTCTAACCAAGAAAGCAACGTCACACAGATCCAACAGACAGTTTCCATGACTGCAAGTGTTGAGTGGAAAAATGCTACATTGCATTATTGCATCCTCTCACCACAGGAGGCGCTGTTGGCACCACTGATTGCTGATCAGCTGTTCTCTGATGATCTGATTGATACTGTGAATAACGGGACTCACTGAACTCTGTGACACAGTGAAGATTACAGAGTTGAACTTCACCCTTTAAGACTGACCACAGAACCAAGTCCGCCAGAGCTTTTGTTATATTTTTACATGCTGTGGAGCCATTTGTGGGAGCATTTCAAGTTGCTATACATCAATACAACTGTTATAGCCCTAATTTTAATAATATGTATGCATTAAGTCCATAGTAACTACATAAACTGCAAAAAAAGCCTCTGCTCATCCATCTCTGTGTGTATCAGGATACATTTGGTTCATAATACACAGAAAAATCAGAGTTATTACCTGTAATAAATGTGAAAGATTCCTGCAGTGATAACCAGGCAGGACTGAAACACATCCAAGCTGTCACCACGGTAACAGCACCGCCCATCCACAGGTGAGGGGAGGAGCAAAAAGAGGGACTTTGACCATTTTATACTAAAAACACTCAACTAATGTTTCTAATATGAAACAAATAAGCCCACATTAATGTGAGCGTTTATTAAATAATAATAATGATGATTTCCTCCTGATCTCATTTCCACAGCAGAGAAAACTGTGGTGTATATTGAGGTGGAGGGTGTGGTCTGTGGCTCAGGTGTAGAGTGAGGGTGGGGTGCACCACAGCAGCATGCTGGGACTGCTGAGGGTGGAGGAGGGAGTGATGATGACATCAGAGCTGCAGCACAGAGACCAGTGAACACACAGTCTGTTCATCTTTGCATAGATACAATATACAGCACAATATTGAATGACAGACACGCTGTGGGAGCTTCCACAGATACACTGACGTCAGCATCCAGAGTCCTCCTGCTGCTCCCCCCTCAGAGCCCCGTGATCAGCACCAACACATTCAGTTAGATGACAGAGTCCAGCTGCAGCTAGAATCAGCTCCCCTCTGTGAACAACAGCACAGCGTCAGTGTTTCACACTCAGTGAAAGGAGGAAACAGCAGAAGAACACCATGTGTGCTACGTTTCCCAGGACACACTACAAACTGCACAAATACAGAGCAGCACGTGGAAGGACCTGGAGCTGCATTTACAGAGCTGCAGACAGCGTGATGTCCTGTATGGACAGGTGGAAGGAACCAAGTCCTCAGCTGGAACACTCGTGTTTGTCCACAGACAGGAAACACAGCAGGAAACTTCCTCACAGAAGTGCAGCTCATGGATAACACACTTCCTGTCAGTCAGAATGAGGCTGCAGCCAAACACAGAAAGGTGTTTTTGTCCAGATGAGCCCAGAGAAGAAACACGAGTGTTCACAGACATCAGAAGCTCAGAGAGGTGAAACATGAGGTTGGAGTCCTCGTCAGCATCCAGAAGAGCTGCTGTGAAACCCTGAGTACTCATGACAGACTCTGATGGCACAAACACATCATGATTCAAACAGAAAGACAAACATGGAGCTCCTGATCCTCCTGCATGAGAACAAGCTGACATGAGCGCTGTGTCTGAGAGTGTCTCCCTGTCACAGTGACAATAACACAGCTGCTGCTCACAGTCATTAAACTGACCTGAGGTCAGCTGTGCTCCTTACATATGAACCATGTGACCTCACATCAGTGCTGTGGATGACTGTAGTCATAGAAGAGTAGAGCTGTAGCAGGTGGTGTGAGGAGGAGGTGGTGTATTCTAGTTAACGCAGTACTGAAACACTCCAGCAGAGGGCGCTGTTAAGTCCTTATTGTAACACAGTTACTGTGTGCAGTTAGACTTCATACATAATCTGCACTTATTTCCATCAGACATGCTGTCAGTAAATGATTGGTTTCTATTGATTCTACTTCCTGTTGACTCGTTTGATGACAGTGAAACAATCACAGCTGATTGTGTGATGATGTAAACTGTCACTGTTACATTCAGTGTGTGTGACATAATGTTAGTGCAGGCTGATAACAGCCTGGTTCTGTTAGAAACACATGAACGTGTCCATAGATCAGTGTGTGTTTAACATGAGAGCTTCAGCCCTGCTGATGTGTTAAATAAAGACATGCAGGAAAACTGATGAGACTCTGAAATAACTCTTTATATTTATAATGTAACTCTGCATCAAAAGAACAACAAAGGATCCCAGACAGGTTTCTGTGAACAAAGACCATTCTGATGTTTCTGTGTTTCTAACACTTTGACATTATTAGTAAACAGACTGCAGTGAGCAGCATTTATAAAGAGCTTCTATATAAAGATATGACAGCTGTTTGACAAGTTTATCACTCTGTGTTTGGACCTGATCAGTCCAGCTGTTTACTTGAAACATCTTCATTTACCTGTTCTGTTATATTCATGTTCTTGTCTCTGTTGAAAACACATTTTAATGTCCCTCAGATTTTTCTCCCAGATGAATAAATATAAAAATGACACAAACTGACTGCAGCTACTTTTTGTCCTTTCTGTCAAAAACCTTCATGTGACTCATGAGAGACACGTTTCAGCTGTTTGTGACAGATCAGAGGCCAACAAGTCATTTATAACACTTTCCATCATTGTTTAAAGTTCTCAGTGTTTCTGTGTTGCTGCGTATAGGATCTCCCAGCATCATCACTGTGCTGTCCAATCATTGTGTGCGAGGTTACCCTTATAGTGCGATGTGTGTTTGCACAAAGAGAAGCATGTGTGTCAAATATAAATAAGCACAGAACAGAAACAGCTGCTGGTTTCTTCTGTTTAGAGTCAAGTTAGTGTTTTGTGTCTTTGTTTGAGGCCTGATGTCGAGCAGAGGTGTGTGTAACTGCACTGGTCTGTTATATGTGTGAAGTGTGTGCTTCTCTTCAGCATCATCTTTGTCACTGCTGATTCCTTTGTGTCATCATGTGTTGAGAAGAGAGAACAGTTATAACGGAGGAGCAAAAGGAAGCCCTGAAATCTGCATCAACAAGGAAGTGTTGGCTCACCAGTGATCCCAGCAGAGCCACTGGTTTGGCTCCAGTTGTTCTAGATTCAATGATGTTGTTGCTACAGATACATGTCAGCATCTTTATTGAATTTAATATGAAGCAGAAATGGTGTCATTAGGAGAAGAAGAGGAGAACAAGTCCGGCGAGGAGGCAGCAGCTCTTAAAGATGAAACAGCAGCTCAGCCCTGAGCTCAGAGAGCTGCACATGAAAAAGCTCCTCAAGCAGATCCTGTCAGAGGTTTGTCATCAACAGGAGGAACTGTTCACATCATAGGATGAAGATGCTGTCAGCTGGATGAAGAAGGTTATTTAATGCAAACGTTCACACTGAAGTCAAATTGTTGTCGTGTTGAACAGATTCATGTACTGATCGTCTCCAGAATGTTAGAAGAGCTTCAATGAATCATTAGAAACAACTTACAGCTGCACAGCTGTGTCAAACACATCTGTGTGTCATTGTGGGATTGTTGTGTTTCTACATGTGACACACGTCTAAAACATGCACACAATCTGAACACAAACAGGGACTCATGTGTTCCCACAGCCAGATGCTGAGAGCCATTTCCTTGTAGTCCTGTGTCTACATACATGAACCATTAGATGTTATTGGAATGATTGTCAGCTCTGATAGTTTCATGTGTGTTTAGCTGGACGCTGTTTGATCCTCGACATGTTTAAAGGTGTCCAGTCCTGAGACACTGGGGCTGGAAACAGCTGTGATGTCATTGGACTGTCACACAGACAGAAGTGCATGAAGTGAGCAGCCGAGGAGCCGCTGATGTTTTGGATTCAACAGCATTTGAAAGGTCGACACAGACACATTTGCACACAGAAAGCTGAATCTGTCATATGCCACGGTGAACTCACTGTTCAGTGTTTTTCAGGAAGCTTCTTAACTGCCTCTGCTGCCAAACAAGCAGCTGATGTCCTTGAGAAGAAGCTGAAGAAGTCTTCAACAACAAATACAGGAAGTGGACTTTCAAATACTAGATTCACTTTAGACTCACAGAGAAATGACTCAACCAGCTGTGTTTGACTATATGAAAGGTCAGTGTGTGTCTGCACACAGACTGTTGTGTTGGACTGTTATTCAGTTGTCTGCTGAATGTTTTCAAATGTCTGCATCTCAGCTGTGATGAGGCTGGGGGTCATGGGAGGCCACCGTAGCAGCCTCTTCAACATCATGACATCATCATAAATGCTGCTGGACTGTCTGATGGGCTGACGGTGAAAAAGCCGTCGGGAAGGAAACAGAAGACATTTCAGAGGCTGCAGCAGATTTCTTTGATTCGGGGCCTTTTTCAGCTTTATTGGACAGAGCAGTGAAGATAAGTGACAGCAAAGCAGAGAGAAAGGGGGCGTGGCCCGGGTCAAAGCCAGGCCAGCTGCTCTCCACCTCGTGGTCACCTGCTCATCCTAGTGAGCTCCACCAGCAGCCCTTTCACACACTTTACACTGTCAAACACTGTGTGTGGACCTCAGCTAACAACAGGCTACATTTAAGTCTGGACTACATGCTTTTATATTGTTTTTATTCCATCAGCAGCTCAACATCATGAGCAGCTTTGACATAAAGACATCAAACTCAAGCTGACTTTAAGCTACTTTTAATACAGGGGCTCAAAAACAACAACATCTTTATTATATATCAGGACACAAAGTCATTTCATCTCAAAGGGAAACAGCTTTATTTGGAATAACCAGCACTATCAACTGGTTTGGGATCTCCACCAGTTTCATGTCTTTGCAGCTTCTCCAACAAAGTTCCTGTAAAATCAGCATGTTTGTCTTTATTGGTTTGATAGTGATTGATTATTCAGTCCCAATCTGCTGTCATCTAAAGAACAAAATGATGTTTCTATGAGTCACAAAGCTCCAGATGTTGTCGGCTTCACAAAGAAAACAAAGAACTTAAACACAAAGTGTTTGGAGCCAAAATGTTCCCAAGCTGCTCCTTTTGAAATGGCAGAGGTACAGTGGTGTCTAACAGCACACTGTGGAAGGCAAACATGTTATTGTTGGATGAAACTTCATGAATCCTTTGTAGATTTGAGCTGTTGGAGCCTTTCTTTTCTCTTCAGGTGTACAGATGCTGAGGAGGCAGGTGAAGCAGGTGGAGCTGTTGTGATGCTGGCAGAGGGTGTGTCTTAGTAACTCTGTGAGGCAGAACTGGATCCAACATTGTGGATGTGTTGATGTTGGAGCCATTAAGAGTCTCTGGCCACACTGTAGGATTTCCCTTTGATCCACTGTGGGGGCATTTTGGAGTCTGTCAGTGAAACTCTTCATGTTTGTGTTTGACTCCAGTTTATAGAAACAGAGAAATGTGTCATGCTTTTGTTCGGCCTCCACAAATACACACATTTGTTCATTGGTTGGACTTTTTGGAAGGAGACACATTGAAAACCATGTTAATAAGATCTTGTTGTTTCCTGTGGATCCGACACAGAGAGTGGACTTCAGACAGAAAGCGTGGAAGAGATTTTAGAGGCCGTGTGTGGCAACAGGAAGTTTCTGTGTGTTTGCTGATCTTACATGTGGAAAACAACACGTGATGTTTGTGAAGTCCTACAATGATCATTGTTCTCACAGCATTTTGAGTGGGAACAGTTCAAACTGGGAGTAGTGGGAGTTATTTACTGATTGAAACAAGCTGAATGTTTCTGTGACGATGAAGATCAGCAGCTCAGCTGATCAATGAACTGACATCTATCAGTCGTTTCATGAGATGAAGTCATCAGCAGACATTTGTTCTGACTGTGTGATGAATGTCAGAACGTCAGGGCTCTGCTTTAGTCACTGCTTGATGATCATTGGCTCATTGTTGAATCCAGGGGCCCAGTCTGACCTCTGACCTTTGCTGCAGGTCTTCTGTGTTATCTCCACTTTCATGTCTGATCTTCTGCTGTATCGTCCAAAATAAACATCTGGATCATTTCCAACACTTCAGCAGATCTTTAGTTTGGGCAGTGCAGCACAGAATAACACATATTGTACTATACTGCCCACTTCCTGATCTTATTGGATCTGTGTGTGAGGTTGGTGAAGGAAACACATGTTTACTGAGTGAGTCGCTGCCATTAGGAACTAGTTTTTATATCACAGCCTGGAAATCACACAGGACCATTTCTGCAAGTGAAAAGTCGTCATTGGAGGAAAATGATTGTGTAGTTTGTGCGACTGAAGAATTGTCCCAACTACATGTGCTGCTGACCCTTGACCTTTTCTTTAGGTGCACAGAGGAGTCTGTGGGAACATCCAGAACTGAGGCATCTTGTGTACAAACGTGTTCAGACCAGATGTCAAATGATGTCAGATGTCATCCGTGAATGGATGCAACTGTGGATCGTTCCAATAAAATGAGGCAGTTTTGTAAGTACAAGCCCACTACAACCCATCATCAACATTTTAAATTACATTATACATCTTCACTGATATAAAGCACCACTATTTTAACCTGATTCAGTTTTTCCACCCTAACAGTTCATTCCTCAAATCAAACAAGATATTTGACCCTAAAAAAATGCATCAACAAATAATTTTGTAATAAAATATTTATTCTTCAACTTTTACAAGTGAAATCAAACAAGTGTGTTTAAGAGTGAAACCAGAGTGGAAGCTGCTCATACAGAGTCCAACCCAGGCTAAAGTAAGCTGAGTAGAGCAGCACCATCAAAGTGTCGGCTCTCTGAACACGGTGCAAGATCGCCATCTGCAGGACAAAACTAGTTTTTCTCGCCCTCCTCGTCAACATCAAGATGATGTCATCGTACAGCAACTGATTCCCTGTCCGTCTGGAACAAAGCATTTACATTAAAAAGACATTTACAGAAAATACAAACACCAACAACACATCTCATCATCACATGATATTTTATTATTTATTATATTATATATTTTTATTGTACCATCAACATCAACAAATACCAGCATATTTTCTTTGAGATTGAGTAGAGTGAACCTTTCCCTTGGTTCACTTCCTGCTCGCAGCATCAGCTGACCTCTGACTTCCTGGTTAAGGTCTCTCAGCGTTGACTGGAATATCAAATCAGACTCACACCATGTTCTTGTAATGTGGTCATGTCTGTCAGCTGTTTGAAGAGCATCTCTGGCCTAAACACAATAGGAAGAACAACAACACGGCAAAAAAAAACAACACATTTCCATATTAGATGAAGGGCACCGTAACTGGAAATGGTAACATTCATCTGATGCTGCTTTGGATTTATCTTCTGTTTTAGACCAACTTTGATCACTTCGAGCCATCTTAAGTCCGTTTGTTCTAACTTCTCACTAACATCTCGTATGATTTCAGATCCCTGCTGTTCCCCAGCTGCCCTGTAGGTTTGTGCTTTGACCTCCAGAGGGCGACAAATCAGCACAGACAGAGAGCTCCATTCAAACTTTGCTGCCATCAGGAATAATTCTTCAAATATAATCATCAGTGTTTGAGCAGTTATGATATCAGGGACAATCTAGACATGTGTGACAATACTGAACATGTCACATGACACACCTCAAACATCATGTGATCCACTCTCAGTCTGCACTTTCATTCATGACTTCAACAGGTTGAAATGAGCTTTGAAGAAACATTCAGTGAAATAAATCTTTCATGGATTCATGTGAGCAGCAGATGAACTTTACAAAGAATCAGTGGATTTATCTTCTGTTTTAGATCAACTTTGATCACTTCGAGCCATCTTAAGTCCGTTTGTTCTTCTCACTCACTAACGTCTCGTATGATTTCAGATCCCTGCTGTTCCCCAGCTGCCCTGTAGGTGGCCTCAGTGTGTCTCACACCATTTACAGATGATTACAGGTCGTTTACAGTTCAAACAGGTCCAACATAAGAAATATGCAGAAAATATCCTGCTATAACAGTTTGGGTCAAAGTGCAGATGTTCCAGATGTTCTGAGTCTGTCTGTGTTTCATGTTAACATGTAGATGTTGGACCAAAGTGAAGCTTTTTGATGTGACAGCAGGAATGTGAAGTGTAACTCTGAGCTGTAGGAAATGAAACTAAACGGACTTTTTCTCCTTTATTTATAGGAAAGTGTAGGAGAGCAACAGATGAACAAGCGTTACTGTAACAGGAAACATCAGAGGACCTTTATGTTCATCATCATCACTGTTTCCTTGTTCTGTCACAAACACACAACACTTCCTGCTCTCTCTCTGATGGATCTGATTGGCTGTTTCATTCACAGGAGGTCAGGGCGTCACACAAACAGCTTTAACTGCACAACGACACACTTTAAATCATCTGCAGACAAACCTGTGTGTTTGATTTATGAAGAAATAATAAAGACGTGTGTACAGCTGTCCATGAAGCAGCTTCTCACACAAACTCTGACACTTCAGCCACTTTAATTCCTGCAAAGCTGCGTAATAAAGAGCTGTGACTGCTATGAGCTGCTGATGATGACTGCATGAAGCTCTCAGCTGAAGCTTCTTTCATTTATTTTAATGTTAATGTCGCCTTTTTAAGTCTGTGTGAGGATTTTAATGACACACATTAAAGGAGCTTCTTTGATTAGAACCAAATTCATGTTGATTTTCAGCCTGAAATGATAAAAACTTTAATAATTCTGTTTATAATCATCAACCTGGAGACTAATGAAAAGTATAATAGTGAAAAAAAGCCTTTATTATTTGAGTAATGCCTGAATCTGCTCAGAGACGGAGACAACACAGAGGTGTTGATGACAGTTTGACATTAACTGAATTAAAAACTAGGGCTGTCAAATGATTAAAATTTTTAATCAGATTAATCACAGCCTAAAAATCAATTAATCATGATTAATTGCAACTCGAAATATGACCAAAATGTGTGCAAACATACGGACAGATAGCGGATTTTTACACACTTGTTAGTGTTATTTAATGCTAAGACCACGCTGAGTGGCCTGCGTTCACTCACCGTGGTCTGACGTAGGCTGGGTGTTGTGCTGGAAGCGAATTAATCACAGCCTAAAAATTGATTAATCGCAACTCGAAATATATGTGTATATGTGTGTAAAAATCGGGACAGATAGTGGTTTTTAACACACTTGTTTGTTTTATTTATTATTCATTGTGAGTACAAACAGTACAAGCAGAACAGGGCTTCAAATAATTGTGAGGGATTTTTACTGAATGTTTTCCACCCGTTTAAATCTAGCACATTGTTTTATCCATATACATCTTCAAGTTCACAGAACATAGGCCTAATTCAACAGGCAAAATAGAAAAAATCTCCAATCATCCTTTTGGGTAAGGTAGATTAGTGCAAAAAAATATGAACAACAGTGAAAAGTATTGTTTAAATCACATTCAACCATAGAACAAGCTCTAAACACACGGTCCTCTGGTCTACTCATCCTTCAGCCAGTTGCTGAGACAAACCAACTTGTCCACGTTCTCTGAGTGCAGAGCAGACCTCTTCTTGTTCACAATGTGCCCTGCTACAGAGAACAGCCTCTCACAGGGCACTGTGGAGGCAGGAGTGGCCAGGTATCTGCGAGCAAGGCGGGCCAGCTGGCTGTGGGCTCCTGCATGAGCTGCCCACCACTGTAAGGGACAGTCCTCTAAGGCAGTGCAGGGCTCTGCTCTGTAGCGCTGTATGGCTCTGTCCTGCTGTACCTCCTCCTCTGACTCAGAGTCAGAGTCCATCTGCACCAGGCTCAGCCTCTTCTTGGCTGGACCTTCTTCTGCAGTGTGTGATCTTCTAGGAGAGTCTTCATGCAGCATGCCTGCCAGTGTGATCCACACTGCTTCTCTGTCAGTCTTGGGCACACTGCGTAGGTCTTTAAAACGTGGGTCCAGTGCAGTTGCGATCTGGAGCCATGCATAGTTGGTATGTTCCTGGCGGGAAGCAAGGTCTTCCTTAAACTTCTCTTTAAACCTCACCACATATGCAGGGTCCTCATCAGTTACTTCCATGACACGGCGCAGGTGGCAGAAGGCTGGTAGAACTACAGAGCAGGAGACGTAGGCCTCTCCTCCCAGCAGTTCAGTCACATATCTGCAGTGGAATACACACACACACACACACACACACACACACACACACACACACAGATAAGACAGCAAATTAAAAAAAGCTTTTTATTACTAGGTATTAAGACATTTTCATAATAACAAAACTGATTTAAGATGTATGTTTGATACATTTAATCTAAACCTACAATTATGGTCACAATGACAGGCTCACCTGCAGGGCTCTAGAAGTGTCTCCAGTCTCTGGAGTTTGTCCCACTCTGGAGGCGTCAGGAGGACAAGTTTATGCTTTTGTTTATCCAGAGTCGCGGTTACTGCAGTTTGGTTGCGGATCAAGCGCTTCACCATCTCCAGCGTGGAGTTCCAGCGCGTAGGCACGTCCTGGGCCAACGGCTCCTGCTTGCGCCCCAGTGACACCTGCTCTGCGTTCAGCTCTGCTGTGTTTGCTGGGCTGTGCTTAAAATGGCCAACAATTTTGCGGCATTTGGCCAGCGCAGTGACAAAGCCACTGTCTGCGAGACTCACTGTGATGCATCTCTGTAGAATGTGCGCGGTACACGGCATGTGATTGAATGGCATGATGCGAGCCGCAGCGATCATATTGCGCGCACTGTCCGTGCCTACTGTTGTCACCTTCTCCTCAATTCTCCACCTGCGAGCAACAGTCTGGAACTGCTCTGCACAAGCCTCCGCAAAGTGCCGCTCTTCCGTTTTCATTATAGTCAGCGCAAAGGATGTCAGACCCCAGGCTTCAGTGATTAAATGCGCAGTAACTCCCAGGTAATTGTCATTACTCAATGATGTCCAGTGGTCTCCTGTCAGAGCCACGCATTCTGTGTGAACTAAAGCCTCTTCTTTTTTCTTTTTCTCCGTTTCATACAGTTCGTGGATTCGAATTGTTATTGTGCTTCTCGCTGGGGGCTTGTAGGACGCGTCCTGAGATGCAACCTTTAAAACATCCGCAAAGCCCTTGTCCTCCACAATGCTTAGCGGTCTACAGTCCTTTGCTATCCATTTGGCTATATTGTCGGTCAGTTTGTCCAAAGAAGACTTACCGAGTGGCCTGCGTTCACTAAGAGTGGTCTGACGCAGGCCGGGTGAAGCTGCTGCCCCGACAAACGCGTGTTTGGCATTAAGGTGGTATTTTAAGGTCGAATTTGAACGGTGAAATTGAAACTCTTTACTACAGTGAGTGCAAATTACAACGCGTTTGTTTATTGTCCCATCTATGTTCTTCTTGTATTTGAATTCCCCATCCAGAAGGCCATCCTGTTCCTGCTTCTCCATTTTCAGTGGCGCGGTAAACAAATCAAGTGGAATTATGGGAGCGACTTTTTTTTTTTTTTATCTGCGTGTTGCGCTAAATAGTTAAATATTCTAACGTAATTAATTCCAAAATTTAATTATCGCAATTAACGCGTTAATTTCGACAGCTATATTAAAAACAAAGTGCTCTTATTGTGAAAATCTGCCTCCTACTTCTTTAAATCATTTTTATGTATTTTTTAATGTCACAGTGAAACATTGAGGCATTAATCTGACACAGTTTGATCAGCAGCTGTGTTTTCACTGACGTTTCACTTTGATTTGTTCAGACTGAGCAGAGAGGATCGGCTCTCTGTGTGCGCACTGCTGAGAAACACAAGCTCATTTCTGCTGTTTCATGAAAAGTGTTATGGAGGAACAAGAAGTTCAGCCTCTAAACTCTCAGCGTGAGGACTGAGTGAAGAGTTTCAGAGCAGAGAGTTTTGGCTCACAGCTTTTAGCGTCTACACAAAGAGACGATTACGCACTTGATCTGAGAACATCTCCACCTCCTACAAACAAACTCTCCTACGAGCAGCTGTCACAACCACAACAGGCAGAAGACTGGATTTCTTCAGGTCAGATTTCATGCAGTTTGCATAAATTGTGTGTCACAGACATTGTAGTTCACATTTGTGTGACTCGTTTAAATCTTCTCCTCCTGAAAGTGAAACTCTTACAAACACATCAGGCCACAACCTGCTGCAGGTTGTGCAGCAGGTTGTGAACATCGATTCATTAATGTTGAATTCTCTGCAGCTGCTCTGTTGCCATGTTGTTGCAGTACCGTATTTTCACGACCATAAGGCGCACTTAAAAGTCTTAGATTTTCTTCAAAAAGTGCGGCGCGCCCTATAGCGCAGTGCCCCCTATGTGTTGTAAGGAGGACGTAGTAGAGAACACCATGAGAACGTTAAAGGGTGAAGTGTGGGCGTTGATCGTATATACCGGGACAATCGCACATACGTGTATAAAAGAACAGGTATGTGCATTATGCAGGACATCGTTGTTTTAACAACCCTGAAAATGGCAAAGAGACACGCTTACGAAGCACAGTTTAAACTGAAGGCCATCAGCTACGCGGAGGAACATGGAAATCGAGCAGCGGCGAGAGAATTTAAGGTTAATTTAATGAATCGATGGTTCGCAAGTGGAGGAAGCTGGAAAACAAGCTCCGACAGGTCAAGAATACGCAGCTGAGTTTCCGCGGACATAAGGCGATTGATAGAGGATTTTTATGAAATACAATATAATCAAGTGTGTTTTATTTTCTAGTGTTCATAGATGTTTGACAAGACAGGATATACATGCATTCTTTACTTCAGTGTCTGTGATGTCAGATAAGCATGAATACTGCTGTGTCGTTATTTTTCAGTTTGTGTGCAGAGGTTAGATAGCTAAGACAATGCCTGAGCTCTCCCCTTTCCGTTAAAAAAGGAAGTGCTATGTAATCCATTTTGAACTATAAATAAAGCAAGCAGCCTGTACTCGTTGTGTCTGTCTTCTCAGAGGCATTCACCCGTGTACACGTTCTTAAACTCTGAGTCGGTCTGCAGTGTCTTATTTCTCTTACTTGTGAACAGATGTCTAAACCCCTGACATTTAATTGGTCCTTCGTAGCCGGATAACTAACTGTTATTTTTAACGTCTAGTTGTCCACAGACGGTTTTCATCGGATTCTGACGTCGTGTTGCCTGCGCTGGAAAAAATCTGTGCACAGTAAAAAGGAAAATCCGGGAGCGTGAATTCGATCTCTGGTCAGCGAGGCCCCACGACGCCAGGACCAGATGTGCCGGATCCAAAACGCAGCGCCACAGTAAGGTGAATATGAAACACTGCATTCCATCTAGCGCTAAAATACGTTGATATTGAGATTTTCCTTTAAAATAGTGTGTAAACCTGGTTAGCGCCGACAGATCTCAATCCAGAAGGGATTTAAGAGACAACAGGCAAGAGCGAAATTCTAGAAATCGCTATTAAAAGTTCCGGTTGCTTTGGGAAAGCAGCTGTAACGGAACGAGTTCCGGTCGCTCTGGGAGTGGCTGCAACGGAACAGTTAGAAGGTTGCACAATAAAAATACGGAAAGTCTCAATAAAAATTATAAAAGCGCGCTCTGTTTGTGTTAACAAAGAGAAGTGAGTTGTCATTTACGACCCAATACGCGGTCGAACCCTTCTCAAGCTGTTTTCCTGTGTACACTCACGAACTGGCTGGAGTGGGAAACTAAGGTTGTGCGTCATCACGTAAAATCAATAACCGCTTTCTCAAATAGTGAGAAAGTAGAAGCCTGTTATTGATCACCTGCCCGCTCCTTTGTGCCAGAGAAGGTGTCACAGTTCTGACGTAATTAGTTTAAAATGGGTAACTCTAAAACTAAAGTAAAATTAACAGCAGATGAAGAGTGGTTAGAAAAAAACTGTTCAAATGCAGGAATAGTCAGTGCAAAAAGGTGGAGAAATACAAAATAAAATATATTGTCCAGCTTGGCAAGGCAAATGCATTTAATTTATTAATGATTTAATAAATGCTTTAAAAACCGCTTTGCAAAAAGAGCTATATGTGGAAAAAAGTCAGAAGAAAAAAGCAAAACGTCTAGCAGAATGGCATCTTTTCAAAGTGATGATGACAGACGTAGAAGACGTGGAGAGGAAGGAAGTGAAACAGATGAAGCGGAAGTTTACAATATAGAACAACTGCTGCTAGGGTCAGAAGCCAAACCAACAGTTGTAGTATATGTGAAAGGTGTGCCGTTAAAAAAAAATGTTTTGAGACACAGGAGCTTGTAAAACTGTTTTAACTGTAGAAGTCCCAAATGTAACATTTTCAAAAAACACTATAATTGTGAAATCAGCCTCAGGACATGTGACAAAACAGCATCTAACCGATCCCCTTTTTATGTCACATAGAGATAGTGGCCGTGGCTGCAAAAATCAGTGCATTTATGACCCATCATGCCCAGATTGTATGAAATAAATAAAAGGAAATCATTCATATGAAGACCTTTTCTAAAAAAAAAAAAAAAAAAAAAAAGAGAGATGCATAAGGTAGATTAAGGCTGTATCATTGTACAGCCAAGGAAAGTGTGTGAAAAGATAAATGTTTCCATCCTGGAGGTGGGTGAGACTGCAGCTCATTCACGTCCTTGATGGATACAAAATAAAATATAATAATAAACTACTTGGTTCGACATGCAACAGAGAGAATGCATGTGACTGAAGGTTGGATCTGAGATGAGGCAAACAGAAGACCAGTCTAAAAGTAGGCACAAACCTGTTCAGAGATGAAGCAAATTGTACAGATTGGATGAACTATAAATTATCTGTTTGCTGAGTAAGATGATCCTAACTATTAAATTGTCTCAGTAGTAGTATAGTGATATACACTAGTAAAATATTGTAATATACTATTGTTACTATATAGAGAGAAAAAGATGATGATATTAATAATGATATAAAATTAATATTGACAAGAAGTATCCTAGTCAGTATGATGTGAGATGGACA